>NC_092721.1:212036011-212269116 GCF_047496885.1 Scyliorhinus torazame | reverse complement strand
CCGGGATGGGGGAGGGGCGGGGCCGGGATAGGGGAGGGGCCGGGGGCGGGGCCGTGGCTGGCGCGGGGCCGGGCTCTCGCGCTGCTGGCTGAGGGACAGAGGTGGAGCTGCCGGCGGGACAGAGAGGACTGCCCATTGCGTCACAGCCCAACCGGCTTCTTTCCAATCAGCTCCTTCCTCTGGTCTGTGGGCGGGTTTGGGACAGTGGGCGGGGTTTGGGGCCAGTGAGCTGGATTAGGCGACAGTGGGCGGGGTTTGGGGACAGTGGGCGGGGTTTGGGGGACAGTGGGCGGGGTTTGGGGACAGTGGGCGGGGTTTGGGGACAGAGGGGGGGGCGGGATTTGGGACAGTGGGCGGGGTTTGGGGACAGAGGCGGGATTTGGGACAGTGGGCGGGGTTTGGGGACAGTGGGCGGGGTTTCGGGACAGTGGGCGGGGGTTTTGGGACAGTGGGCGGGGTTTTGGGACAGTGGGCTGGTTTGGTGACAGTGGTGGGGTTTGGGGACAGTGGGTGGGGTTTGGGGACAGTGGGCGGATTTGGGGACAGTGGGTGGGGTTTGGGGACAGTGGGGCGGGTTTGGGGCCAGTGGGCGGGTTTGGGGCCAGTGGGCGGATTTGGGGACAGTGGGCGGATTTGGGGACAGTGGGCGGATTTGGGGACAGTGGGCGGGGTTTGGGACAGTGGCGGGGTTTGGGGACAGTGGGCGGGGTTGGTGATTCTAGATCTGGGAATCAAGCACTTGTAATGGGCATGGTGAATGTTTACCTTTCTCACCTGGGGTGGGTGGGGGAGGCTGGGGTGTGGGTGGTTGGGGGTGGGGTGGTTGGGGGGAGGGGGTGGTTGGGGGTGGGGGGTGGGTGGGGCGGTGGGGGTGGTTGGGGCGTGAGGGTGGTGGGTGGGGGCGTGAGGGTGGTGGGTGGGGGGGTGGGGTGGTTGGGGGGTGGGTTGATGGGGGGTCGGGGTGGTTGGGGAGTGGGGGTGGGGGTGGTTGGGGGGTGGTTTGGGGGTGGGATGGTTGGGGGGTGGGGTTGGTTGGGGGTGGGGGTGGGTGGGCGGGTGGGGGCGTGAGGGTGGTGGGGGTGGTGCTGGTTGGGGGTGGGGTGTGGTGGGGGGGTTGGGGGTGGGGGTGGGTTGGGGGGTGGGGGTGGTTGGGAGGGTGGGGTGGTTGGGGGGTGGGGGTGGGGGTGTTTGGGGGTGGGAGTGGTTGGGTGGTGGGGGTAGGGGGTGGTTGGGACTGGGGATTGGGGTGGGGGTGGTGAGGTTGGTTGTGGGGTGGGATTGGATTGGGGGTGGGGTGGGGGTGGTTGGGGGTGAGGTTTGGTGTGGGGTTGGGATTGGGGTGGGGGTGGTTGGGGGGTGAGGTTGGTTGTGGGGGTGGGGTTGGGGTGGTTGGATGGGGGGGTTGAGGGTTGGTGGGATGATTCTGTAAATGGGACCCTTTCAAGGTCTTATGATGGGAATGAATTGCATTGCAATCTGTGTGTCAACTTGCCGTGTTTGCTGGGTGGTGTGTGAAATGGGGCTTTGTTCGAACTCTGTAATGAGCGAACCATTGCCGAACCCATTGCAATTTGGTGTTCACTGGTGTTTTATTTCTGGTACGAGATGTATTGACTTGAATGTATAATTCCTGGTTATTTGCTTACCCTGATTGGGGGGGGGGGGGGGTAATTTTCTTGATGTTTTGCGTAGTTTGGGGATGGGGATAGTATCTCTAAAATGTTTCTTGGGACTGGTTGTAACAAAGTATTGATGCGCGATCAATGATCACGAAGGCGAGGTCCAACTGAAGGCTTTAATCAGCGAGATGTTTCCTCCAGCAGCTCAGGTACAGAATGAAGGCTGCTGGGGCGGCACGGGCTCTTATACCCCGCCAGCAGGGCGGAGCTACCATACAGCTTGACCAATAGGAAGTATCTACCAATGGTGTTCCAGCATTACCAGGGTACCGTAATACCCCTACAGAAGACTAACCACAAGTAGTTAACTTGCTTTGGGGGATTTTTTCTGATCTTTAAACGTCTCTGTCTTTTTGAAGAAAAGTAAAGCCTGGCTCTCCACTGCTGTTTTGTCAAAAAGTATAAAACGAGTGTAAAGGTTTTATTTTTCTACGTTTTTGTGGCTTTTTATTCAAACCTGCTTCAGTGACCTTTCAGGAGAATACCTCGGGAGTTGGGTGCCTGGTGTATTGAGGTTGGCTTTTGCCCAGTCTAGTCAGGGTTACACGGTGATATTTCACTGAGAGTAACTGGAACCATTCATCTAAGTGCATTATCTTCATATTTGTACGCTTGGCGCTTGGTGGCCACTCCGACATGGAGAACAACGTTTCTTGATGTCAAGTAGACCCACAGACAAGTTACGGCTAATTCAACACAAATCGTTTTTAAAATGCCGCCAATTCTAATCCAATCCGCCAGTGCCCCCGGCCTGCCGCCAGTGCCCCCGGCCTGCCGCCAGTGCCCCCGGCCTGCCGCCAGTGCCCCCGGCCTGCCGCCAGTGCCCCCGGCCTGCCGCCAGTGCCCCCGGCCTGCCGCCAGTGCCCCGGCCTGCCGCCAGTGCCCCCGGCCTGCCGCCAGTGCCCCCGGCCTGCCGCCAGTGCCCCCGGCCTGTCGCCAGTGCCCCCTCGACTAGAGGGAAACAGGCCCCTGATAATCTTGTACAACTAAATTGGGACACCGCATAGCCTCCTCCTCGCTTGTCTGATTTTTCCTCATCGGGAACTGTGCACAAAACCGCCCTGTGGACGGGGCAGCGGTTTATTCAGATCTGGCATTACATCCCCGAGGAAATAAGAGCAGGTGGTTGTAGCCTGCTCCCCATTCACCATGATCCTGGCTGATCACCCAACTCAGTAATCTGTTCCCACTCCACCCCACACAATATCTTCTAGCACCAAGCACTCTACCTTATTCCTTGAAAACATAGTGTTTTGTCTTCAGCTGCTTTCTGTGGTAGCAGTCCACAGACTCACCACATGGTTCAAGAAATTTCTCCTCATCTCAGACCCTAACAGGATCTACCCCGTTTCCTTATACTCCTCCGCATAAGCAATATCCTTCCTGCATCGACCCAATCTCGTCCTGACAGAGTTCGATAGGTTTCAAAGAGATTCTCCCCCCATATTCTTCGAAACTCCAGTGGATACGATCCTAACCAACTCAATTTCTCCTCCTGCGCCAGTCCTGCCTCACAGGAATCTGGTCAACCTTTGTCGCACTCCTATGGCAAGATGAGGACACCAAAACTGCGCACAATATACCCGGACATTCCCCACTGCACGATGTGCTAACACGTGGGTGTCACCCAGCCCACTCCTCCCCCACCCGGCACGTCCCCGATCCTGGTCACCCCGATAGCCACAGCTCGCTCCTCCCCCACCCGGCACGTCCCCGATCCCGGTCACCCCGATAGCCACAGCTCGCTCCTCCCCCACGTCCCCGATCCTGGTCACCCCGATAGCCACAGCTCGCTCCTCCCCCACCCGGCACGTCCCCGATCCTGGTCACCCCGATAGCCACAGCTCGCTCCCCCGCCACTCGGCCCGTCCCCGATCCTGGTCACCCCGATAGCCACAGCTCGCTCCTCCCCACCCGGCACGTCCCCGATCCTGGTCACCCCGATAGCCACAGCTCGCTCCCCCGCCACCCGGCACGTCCCCCGATCCTGGTCACCCCGATAGCCACAGCTCGCTCCCCCGCCACCCGGCACGTCCCCGATCCTGGTCACCCCGATAGCCACAGCTCGCTCCCCCGCCACTCGGCCCGTCCCCGATCCTGGTCACCCCGATAACCACAGCTCGCTCCCCCGCCACCCGGCACATCCCCGATCCTGGTCACCCCGATAGCCACAGCTCGCTCCCCCGCCACTCGGCCCGTCCCCGATCCTGGTCACCCCGATAGCCACAGCTCGCTCCTCCCCCACCCGGCACGTCCCCGATCCTGGTCACCCCGATAGCCACAGCTCGCTCCTCCCCCCACGTCCCCGATCCTGGTCACCCCGATAGCCACAGCTCGCTCCTCCCCCACCCGGCACGTCCCCGATCCTGGTCACCCCGATAGCCACAGCTCGCTCCTCCCCCACCCCGGCACGTCCCCGATCCTGGTCACCTCGATAGCCACAGCTCGCTCCACCCCCACCCGGCACGGTCCCCGATCCTGGTCACCCCGATAGACACAGCTCGCTCCCCCGGCACCCGGCACGTCCCCGATCCTGGTCACCCCGATAGCCACAGCTCGCTCCTCCCCCACCGGCACGTCCCCGATCCTGGTCACCCCGATAGACACAGCTCGCTCCTCCCCACCCGGCACGTCCCCGATCCTGGTCACCCCGATAGCCACAGCTCGCTCCCCCACCCGGCACGTCCCCGATCCTGGTCACCCCGATAGCCACAGCTCGCTCCTCCCCACCCGGCACGTCCACGATCCTGGTCACCCCGATAGCCACAGCTCGCTCCTCCCCCACCCGGCACGTCCCCGATCCTGGTCACCCCGATAGACACAGCTCGCTCCTCCCCCACCCGGCACGTCCCGATCCTGGTCACCCCGATAGCCAGAGCTCGCTCCTCCCCCACCCGGCACGTCCCCGATCCTGGTCACCCCGATAGCCACAGCTCGCTCCCCCGGCACCCGGCCCGTCCCCGATCCTGGTCACCCCGATAGCCACAGCTCGCTCCCCCGGCACGTCCCCGATCCTGGTCACCCCGATAGCCACAGCTCGCTCCTCCCCCACCCGGCACGTCCCCGATCCTGGTCACCCGATAGCCACAGCTCGCTCCTCCCCCACCCGGCACGTCCCCGATCCTGGTCACCTCGATAGCCACAGCTCGCTCCACCCCCCACCCGGCACGTCCCCGATCCTGGTCACCCCGATAGACACAGCTCGCTCCCCCGGCACCCGGCACGTCCCCGATCCTGGTCACCCCGATAGCCACAGCTCGCTCCTCCCCCACCCGGCACGTCCCCGATCCTGGTCACCCCGATAGACACAGCTCGCTCCTCCCCCACCCGGCACGTCCCCGATCCTGGTCACCCCGATAGCCACAGCTCGCTCCTCCCCCACCCGGCACGTCCCGATCCCGGTCACCCCGATAGCCACAGCTCGCTCCCCCCCCCACCCGGCACGTCCCCGATCCTGGTCACCCCGATAGCCACAGCTCGCTCCTCCCCCACCCGGCACGTCCCCGATCCTGGTCACCCCGATAGACACAGCTCGCTCCTCCCCCACACCGGCACGTCCCCGATCCTGGTCACCCGATAGACACAGCTCGCTCCTCCCCCCACCCGGCACGTCCCCGATCCTGGTCACCCCGATAGACACAGCTCGCTCCTCCCCCACCCGGCACGTCCCCGATCCTGGTCACCCCGATAGCCACAGCTCGCTCCTCCCCCACCCGGCACGTCCCCGATCCTGGTCACCCCGATAGCCACAGCTCGCTCCCCCACCCGGCACGTCCCCGATCCTGGTCACCCCGATAGCCACAGCTCCCCCACCCGGCACGTCCCCGATCCCGGTCCACCCCGATAGCCACAGCTCCCCCACCCGGCACGTCCCCGATCCCGGTCACCCCGATAGCCACAGCTCGCTCCCCCGGCACGTCCCCGATCCTGGTCACCCCGATAGCCACAGCTCGCTCCCCCGGCACGTCCCCGATCACGGTCACCCCGATAGCCACAGCTCGCTCCTCCCCCACCCGGCACGTCCCCGATCCTGGTCACCCCGATAGACACAGCTCGCTCCTCCCCCACCCGGCACGTCCCCGATCCTGGTCACCCCGATAGCCACAGCTCGCTCCTCCCCCACCCGGCACGTCCCCGATCCTGGTCACCCCGATAGACACAGCTCGCTCCCCCGGCACCCGGCACGTCCCCGATCCTGGTCACCCCGATAGACACAGCTCGCTCCCCCGGCACCCGGCACGTCCCCGATCCTGGTCACCCCGATAGCCACAGCTCGCTCCCCCGGCACGTCCCCGATCCTGGTCACCCCGATAGCCACAGCTCGCTCCCCCGGCACGTCCCCCGATCCTGGTCACCCCGATAGCCACAGCTCGCTCCTCCGGCTTGGCGGAGGTGCGGATTCCTGAGCAGCGGTTCCCTGACGAAAGCCACCACTCCTGACGGGGGGGAGCTGCGGTGCGAGGCGGTCCTGGTAAAAGATGGGCAGCACCTGCAGAGGGTAACGAAGATCCTGCAGATCTCTGTCCAGGAGCTGCACGTCATAATTCAGGCCGTGCGCCTGGCGGACGAAATGCGTCGCCAGGGCACCATCTTGCAGAGGCTCAACGTAAAGGTATCGTTGCAGCGTGTGAAGGCGGAAGGTTGCCACCTGTGTGCAAAGGCATCCCTGTGCCTGGCCACCCTCCCTAAGCAGGAGACTCAGACCCTCAGCAGCGACCCAGTGCAGTCTCTTGTCCCAGGAGAACGCTACAAGCGTTCTCTGGGTGCGTGTGACAAAGTCAGGGGGAGGGGTCAGTGACCAGCCAGGTACCACAGCATGGAGGCGATCAGCTGGTTTATGATGAGAACCCGAGCCCTGTGGGACAGCACGCGGAGCCGTCCTGTCCAGCGTCCCAGGCGAGCGGCGACCTTGGTCTCCAGCTCCTGCCAGTTCGCCGGCCAGGCTTCCTGAGCCGGGCAAAGATGGACTCCCATCTGTGGGGATGGTGGTCCTCCTCCAGGTGAAAGGCCTGAGCTCCTCTGGGAGGGGGTCCATCTGCCAGGGACCGACCAGGAGTCCGGAACATTTTGCCCAGTTGATCCTGGCAGAGGACGTGTCGGAGTACACAGCCTGGCACTCCCGCAACCTCCGCAGGTCAGCAAGGTCAGTGAACATGAGGAGCACGTCAGCGTAAGCCGAGAGGACCACCGCCATGTCCGGCCCGCGCAGAACCAGCCCTGGGAACCTCCTCCGCAGGAGGCGCAGGAAAGGCTCCATGCACAGAGAATAAAGTTGGACAGACAAAGGGCAGCCCTGACGCACTCCTCTCCCAAAGCGAAGGGGGCGCCGTCAGGGACCCGTTAACCTTAACGAGACCCTCCGCGGCAGTGTGCAGAAGTCGGATCCGGGCGACAAATTGCGTCCCGAACCGAATGCTCCCAGAGTCCCGAATAAATATTCGTGATCCACCCTGTCGAATGCGTTCTCCTGATCAAGGGACATACCAGCCCTCTGGGAACAATGGACCAGGTCCCGGACCAGGTGGATGTTGTCGTGGATCGTGCGGCTCTGGACCGTGTAGGACTGGTCAGGGTGGATACACATCGCCCTGGCAACGATCTTGTAATCCGTGTTGAGGAGGGAGACCAGCGGAGATCCCCCTCTTTGGCAGCAGGGTAACGGTGGCTCTGCGCCATGAGAGGGGCATTTCCCCGGTTGCGATATTTCCCCCCAGGACCCCCGCAGAGTTGCTCCCCAGGACGTCCCAGGACGCCCTGAAGAACTCCACGGTCAGCCCATCCAGCCCTGGGGTTTTGCCCCTGGACAGGCTGTCGAGGGCGCGGGCTCCCCCAGGCTCATAGGGGTATCCAGCCTCCGAGTGTCCTCCGGGCCGACCTGCAGCAGGTCCTCCCGCAAAACTCTGCACGCATCCTGGCTGGACGGATCCAGAGAGAAGAGGGCGCTGTAGAAGCTTTGAGTTTGGGCCCAAACCTCCTCCGGATCCGAGACGAGGGACCCGTCATCGGGCAGCAGTGCAAGGAGCTGCTGACGGACCTCGTGCCTTTTTTCCAGCGAGGAGAAGGGGTAGACGAGGTCCATGTCCATGAGGATCTGGATCCGCGACCTCACATACTCGCGCAGGGACCCGAGCAGTTGCAGGCCCCGCAGCGCGCCCTTCTCTCTGTACACCAGCCGCAGGGCCGGGTCCTCATCGGGGCTGACCGAGACGTGACTCCAGGTCGAGCACCTCCTTCTCCAACTCCTCAAGCCTGGGATTTTCCGCCTCTTTGTCGACACCCTTGCATGGTCCTGACAGAAGTACAGACACGAGTCTTGCCCATTCTGGACCTCCGACCCCAGGCCTCACAAAGGACGCTGGAGTCAGGATGGAGAGTCCGCCAGACATCCACCAAGTCAAAGAACCCGACCACCTTCTCAAAGAACTCAATAAGGTTTGTGAGGCATGACCTACCCTTCACAAAGCCATGCTGACTATCCCTGATCATATTATTCCTATCTAGATGATTATAAATCTTGTCTCTTATAATCCCCTCCAAAACTTTACCCACAACAGACGTGAGGCTCACCAGCCTATAGTTGCCGGGGTTGTCCTCTGCTCCCCTTTTTGAACAAAGGGACCACATTTGCCATCCTGCAAATTCGAAGAAAGTTGTCTGTTGCTGGCCAGCCCGGGGAGCGTAGACATTCACAAAGTGAAGTGCCTCGAGCCCCTCGCGGACCATCAGGTGCAGCAACCGGCCTGGCACTGGGTCCTGACCCCCAAGACCTCGAGCTGAAAATGTGGGGCCAACAAGATATCCACCCCGCCTAAACGTGAGGTTCGGTGACTCAATAGTAAAGTGGCAGCTTCACCTTTTCAGGGCTCGAACGCCTCTGGGGTGCAAAATGGCACCGGGCAGAACGAGCGCTCGGGCCTCTCACTCACACCCAGCCCCGAGGCGTCCTGCCCGGGGGGGGGGGGATCTCACTCACACCCGGCCCCGAGGCGTCCTGCCCGGGGGGGGGGGTCTCACTCACACCCAGCCCCGAGGCGTCCTGCCCGGGGGGGTTGCGACAGCTACGGGGTTGAAAGGTGATTGACTTTGTCTGATCTCTTCCGGGGGCGCAGTGTTATGTCAGGGGGCAGGGCGCCACCCTTTCCGCACCGGGGGGGGGGGGGGGGGGGGGCGGTGGCCTGCACCGAAGAAACCTCCATCCTGCATCCCCCCCCGGGTCTTCCGCACCGCCCTGGGAGCACATCAGCCCCCACCCCCTTGCTGACCCGCAGCAAGACGATGCCGGGCCCGGGACCCGACCCTGAGGCGTCACTGGGCCTGGGATGAGTTGGGAGTGTCCGCGGTGACCCCCCAGGCAGGAGTTCCAGGGCGGGGGGTTTGCAGGGTGATTGGGGCGGGGCGTTTGCGGGGCGGGGGGTTTGCAGGGTGACGGGGCGGGGGGTTTGCAGGGTGATGGGGCGGGGGGGTTTGCAGGGTGATGGGGCGGGGCGTTTGCGGGGCGGGGGGGTTTGCAGGGTGACGGGGCGGGGGGTTTGCAGGGTGATGGGGCGGGGGTGTTTGCAGGGTGATGGGGCGGGGGGTTTGCAGGGTGACGGGGCGGGGGGTTTGCAGGGGTGCAGGACGAGCGGGGGTTTGCAGGGTGATGGGGCGGGGCGTTTGCGGGCGGGGGGTTTGCAGGGTGACGGGGCGGGGGGTTTGCAGGGTGATGGGGCGGGGGGTTTGCAGGGTGATGGGGGCGGGGGGTTTGCAGGGTGACGGGGCGGGGGGTTTGCAGGGTGACGGGGCGGGGGTTTGCAGGGTGACGGGGCGGGGGGTTTGCAGGGTGACGGGGCGGGGGGTTTGCAGGGTGACGGGGGCGGGGGGTTTGCAGGGTGATGGGGCGGGGGGGTTTGCGGGGTGGGGGGGTTTGCAGGGTAATGGGGCGGGGGGTTTGCAGGGTGATGGGGTGGGGGGTTTACAGGGTGACGGGGAGGGGGGTTTGCAGGGTAATGGGGCGGGGGGTTTGCAGGGTGACGGTGTGGGGGGTTTGCAGGGTGATGAGGCGGGGGGGTTTGCAGGGTGACGGGGGCGGGGGGTTTGCAGGGTGATGGGGCGGGGGGTTTGCAGGGTGACGGGGCGGGGGGTTTGCAGTGTGATGGGGCGGGGGGTTTGCAGGGTGACGGGGCGGGGGGTTTGCAGGGTGACGGGGCGGGGGGTTTGCAGGGTGACGGGGCGGGGGGTTTGCAGTGTGATGGGGGCGGGGGGTTTGCAGGGTGACGGGGCGGGGGGTTTGCAGTGTGATGGGGCGGGGGGTTTGCAGGGTGATGGGGCGGGGGGTTTGCGGGGTGGGGGGTTTGCAGGGTAATGGGGCGGGGGTTTGCAGGGTGATGGTGTGGGGGGTTTACAGGGTGACGGGGTGGGGGGTTTGCAGGGTAATGGGGCGGGGGGTTTGCAGGGTGACGGTGTGGGGGGTTTGCAGGGTGATGAGGCGGGGGGTTTGCAGGGTGATGGGGCGGGGGGTTTGCAGGGTGATGGGGCGGGGGGTTTGCAGGGTGATGGGGCGGGGGGTTTGCAGGGTGATGGGCGGGGGGTTTGCAGGGGTGATGGGGCGGGGGGTTTGCAGGGTGATGGGGGCGGGGGGTTTGCAGGGTGATGGGGCGGGGGGTTTGCAGGGTGATGGGGCGGGGGGTTTGCAGGGTGATGGGGCGGGGGGTTTGCAGGGTGATGGGGCGGGGGGTTTGCAGTGTGATGGGGCGGGTGTTTTGCAGGGTGATGGGGCGGGGGGTTGCGGGGTGATGGGGCGGGGGGTTTGCGGGGGTGATGGGGCGGGGGGTTTGCAGGGTGATGGGATGGGGGGGTTTGCAGGGTGATGGGGCGGGGAGTTTGCAGGGTGATGGGGCGGGGAGTTTGCAGGGTGAAGGGGTGGGGGTTTGCAGGGTGACGGGGCGGGGGGTTTGCAGGGTGATGGGGCGGGGGGTTTGCGGGGCGGGGGGTTTGCAGGGTGATGGGGCGGGGGGTTTGCAGGGTGATGGGGCGGGGGGTTTGCAGGGTGATGGGGCGGGGGGTTGCAGGGTGATGGGGCGGGGGCTTGCAGTGTGATGGGGTGGGGGGTTTGCAGGGTGATGGGGCGGGGGGTTTGAAGGGTGATGGGGCGGGGGGTTTGCAGGGTGATGGGGCGGGGGGTTTGCAGGGTGATGGGGCGGGGAGTTTGCAGGGTGAAGGGGGGTGGGGGGTTTGCAGGGTGACGGGGCGGGGGGTTTTGCAGGGTGATGGGGCGGGGGTTTGCGGGGCGGGGGGTTTGCAGGGTGATGGGGCGGGTGGTTTGCAGGGTGACGGGGCGGGGGGTTTGCAGGGTGACGGGATGGGGGGTTTGCAGGGTGATGGGGCGGGGGGTTTGCAGGGTGACGGGGTGGGGGGTTTGCAGGGTGATGGGGCGGGGGGTTTGCAGGGTGACGGGTGGGGGGTTTGCAGGGTGATGGGGCGGGGGGTTTGCAGGGTGATGGGGCGGGGGATTTGCGGGGCGGGGGGTTTGCAGGGTGATGGGGTGGGGGGTTTGCAGGGTGATGGGGCGGGGGGTTTGCAGGGTGATGGGGCGGGGGTTTGCAGGGTGATGGGGTGGGGGGTTTGCAGGTGATGGGGCGGGGGGTTTGCAGGGTGATGGGGGCGGGGGGTTTGCAGGGTGATGAGGCGGGGGGTTTGCGGGGCGGGGGGTTTGCAGTGTGATGGGGTGGGGGGGTTTGCAGGGGTGATGGGGCGGGGTGTTTGCAGGGTGATAGGGTGGGGGGTTTGCAGGGTGATGGGGCGGGGGGTTTGCAGGGTGATGGGGCGGGGGGTTTGCAGGGTGATGGGGCGGGGGTTTGCAGGGTGATGGGGCGGGGGGTTTGCAGGGTGATGGGGCGGGGGGGATTGCAGGGTGATAGGGTGGGGGTTTGCAGGGTGATGGGGCGGGGGGTTTGCAGGGTGATGGGGCGGGGGGTTTGCAGGGTGATGGGGCGGGGGGTTTGGCAGGGTGATGGGGCGGGGGTTTGCAGGGTGATAGGGTGGGGGGTTTGCAGGGTGATGGGCGGGGGGGTTTGCGGGGCGGGGGGTTTGCAGGGTGATGGGGCGGGGGTTTGCAGGTGATGGGGCGGGGGGTTTGCAGGGTGATGGGGCGGGGGGTTTGCAGGGTGATGGGGCAGGGGGGTTTGCGGGCGGGGGGTTTGCAGGGTGATGGGGCCGGGGGTTTGCAGGGTGATGGGGCGGGGGGTTTGCAGGGTGATGGGGTGGGGGTTTTGCAGGGTGATGGGGGAGGGGGGTTTGCAGGGTGATGGGGCGGGGCGTTTGCAGGGTGATGGGGCGGGGGGTTTGCAGGGTGATGGGGCGGGGGGTTTGCAGGGTGATGGGGGCGGGGGGTTTGCAGGGTGATGGGGCGGGGGGTTTACAGGGTGATGGGGCGGGGGGTTTGCAGGGTGATGGGGCGGGGGGTTTGCGGGGCGGGGGGTTTGCAGGGTGATGGGGCAGGGGGTTTGCAGGGTGATGGGGCGGGGGGTTTGCAGGGTGATGTGGCGGGGGGTTTGCTGCGGTGATGGGGCGGGGGTTTGCAGGGTGATGGGGCGGGGGGTTTGCGGGGCAGGGGGTTTGCAGGGTGATGGGGCGGGGGGTTTGCAGGGTGATAGGGTGGGGGGGTTTGCAGGGTGATGGGGCGGGGGTTTGCAGGGTGATGGGGCAGGGGTTTGCAGGGTGATGTGGCGGGGGGTTTGCTGCGGTGATGGGCGGGGGGGTTTGCAGGGTGATGGGGCAGGGGGTTTGCAGGGTGATGGGGCGGGGGGTTTGCGGGGCGGGGGGTTTGAAGGGTGATGGGGCGGGGGGTTTGCAGGGTGACGGGGCGGGGGTTTGCAGGGTGACGGGGCGGGGGGTTTGCAGGGTGATGGGGCGGGGAGTTTGCAGGGTGATGGGGGCGGGGGGGTTGCAGGGTGACGGGGCGGGGGGTTTGCAGGGTGACGGGGCGGGGGGTTTGCAGGGTAATGGGGCGGGGGTTTGCAGGGTGATGGGGCGGGGGGTTTGCAGGGTGATGGGGGCGGGGGGTTTGCAGGGTGATGGGGCGGGGGGTTTGCAGGGTGATGGGGCGGGGGGTTTGCAGGGTGATGGGGCGGGGGGTTTGCAGGGTGATGGGGCGGGGGGTTTGCGGGGTGATGGGGCGGGGGGTTTGCAGGGTGATGGGGCGGGGGGTTTGCAGGGTGATGGGGCGGGGGGTTTGCAGGGTGATGGGGCGGGGGGTTTGCAGTGTGATGGGGCGGGGGTTTTGCGGGGTGATGGGGCGGGGGGTTTGCGGGGTGATGGGGCGGGGGGTTTGCGGGGTGATGGGGCGGGGGGTTTGCGGGGTGATGGGGCGGGGGGTTTGCAGGGTGATGGGATGGGGGGTTTGCAGGGTGATGGGGCGGGGAGTTTGCAGGGTGATGGGGCGGGGAGTTTGCAGGGTGAAGGGGTGGGGGGTTTGCAGGGTGACGGGGCGGGGGTTTGCAGGGTGATGGGGCGGGGGGGTTTGCGGGGCGGGGGGTTTGCAGGGTGATGGGGCGGGGGGTTTGCAGGGTGATGGGGCGGGGGGTTTGCAGGGTGATGGGGTGGGGGGTTTGCAGGGTGATGGGGCGGGGGGTTTGCGGGGCGGGGGGTTTGCAGGGTGATGGGGCCGGGGGTTTGCAGGGTGATGGGGCGGGGGGGTTTGCAGGGTGATGGGGGTGGGGGGGTTTGCAGGGTGACGGGGTGGGGGGTTTGCAGGGTGATGGGGCGGGGGTGTTTGCAGGGTGACGGGGCGGGGGGTTTGCAGGGTGACGGGGTGGGGGGTTTGCAGGGTGATGGGGCGGGGGGTTTGCAGGGTGACGGGGTGGGGGGTTTGCAGGGTGATGGGGCGGGGGGTTTGCAGGGTGACGGGGTGGGGGGTTTGCAGGGTGATGGGGCGGGGGTTTGCAGGGTGATGGGGCGGGGATTTGCGGGGCGGGGGGTTTGCAGGGTGATGGGGTGGGGGGTTTGCAGGGTGATGGGGCGGGGGGTTTGCAGGGTGATGGGGTGGGGGGTTTGCAGGGTGATGGGGCGGGGGGTTTGCAGGGTGATGGGGCGGGGGGTTTGCAGGGTGATGAGGCGGGGGGTTTGCGGGGCGGGGGGTTTGCAGTGTGATGGGGTGGGGGGTTTGCAGGGTGATGGGGCGGGGTGTTTGCAGGGTGATAGGGTGGGGGGTTTGCAGGGTGATGGGGCGGGGGGTTTGCAGGGTGATGGGGCGGGGGTTTGCAGGGTGATGGGGCGGGGGGTTTGCAGGGTGATGGGGCGGGGGGATTGCAGGGTGATAGGGTGGGGGGTTTGCAGGGTGATGGGGCGGGGGGTTTGCAGGGTGATGGGGCGGGGCGTTTGCAGGGTGATGGGGCGGGGGGTTTGCAGGGTGATGGGGCGGGGGGTTTGCAGGGTGATGGGGCGGGGGGTTTGCAGGGTGATGGGGCGGGGGTTTGCAGGGTGATAGGGTGGGGGGTTTGCAGGGTGATGGGGCGGGGGGTTTGCAGGGTGATGGGGTGGGGGGGTTTGCAGGGTGATGGGGCGGGGGGTTTGCGGGGCGGGGGGGTTTGCAGGGTGATGGGGCCGGGGGTTTGCAGGGTGATGGGGCGGGGGGTTTGCAGGGTGATGGGGCGGGGGGTTTGCAGGGTGATGGGGTGGGGGGTTTGCAGGGTGATGGGGCGGGGGGTTTGCGGGGCGGGGGGTTTGCAGGGTGATGGGGCCGGGGGTTTGCAGGGTGATGGGGCGGGGGGTTTGCAGGGTGATGGGGCGGGGGGTTTGCAGGGTGATGGGGTGGGGGGTTTGCAGGGTGATGGGGTGGGGGGTTTGCAGGGTGATGGGGAGGGGGGTTTGCAGGGTGATGGGGCGGGGGGTTTGCAGGGTGACGGGGCGGGGGGTTTGCAGTGTGATGGGGCGGGGGGTTTGCAGGGTGACGGGGCGGGGGGTTTGCAGGGTGACGGGGCGGGGGGTTTGCAGGGTGACGGGGCGGGGGGTTTGCAGTGTGATGGGGCGGGGGGTTTGCAGGGTGACGGGGCGGGGGGTTTGCAGTGTGATGGGGCGGGGGGTTTGCAGGGTGATGGGGCGGGGGGTTTGCGGGGTGGGGGGTTTGCAGGGTAATGGGGCGGGGGGTTTGCAGGGTGATGGTGTGGGGGGTTTACAGGGTGACGGGGTGGGGGGTTTGCAGGGTAATGGGGCGGGGGGTTTGCAGGGTGACGGTGTGGGGGGGTTTGCAGGGTGATGAGGCGGGGGGTTTGCAGGGTGATGGGGCGGGGGGTTTGCAGGGTGATGGGGCGGGGGGTTTGCAGGGTGATGGGGCGGGGGGTTTGCAGGGTGATGGGGCGGGGGGTTTGCAGGGTGATGGGGCGGGGGGTTTGCAGGGTGATGGGGCGGGGGGTTTGCAGGGTGATGGGGCGGGGGGTTTGCAGGGTGATGGGGCGGGGGGGTTTGCAGGGTGATGGGGCGGGGGGTTTGCAGGGTGATGGGGCGGGGGGTTTGCAGTGTGATGGGGCGGGGGTTTTGCAGGGTGATGGGGCGGGGGGTTTGCGGGGTGATGGGGCGGGGGGTTTGCGGGGTGATGGGGCGGGGGGTTTGCAGGGTGATGGGATGGGGGGTTTGCAGGGTGATGGGGCGGGGAGTTTGCAGGGTGATGGGGCGGGGAGTTTGCAGGGTGAAGGGGTGGGGGGTTTGCAGGGTGACGGGGCGGGGGGTTTGCAGGGTGATGGGGCGGGGGGTTTGCGGGGCGGGGGGGTTTGCAGGGTGATGGGGCGGGGGGTTTGCAGGGTGATGGGGCGGGGGGTTGCAGGGTGATGGGGCCGGGGGCTTGCAGTGTGATGGGGTGGGGGGTTTGCAGGGTGATGGGGCGGGGGGTTTGAAGGGTGATGGGGCGGGGGGTTTGCAGGGTGATGGGGCGGGGGGTTTGCAGGGTGATGGGGCGGGGAGTTTGCAGGGTGAAGGGGTGGGGGGTTTGCAGGGTGACGGGGCGGGGGGTTTGCAGGGTGATGGGGCGGGGGGTTTGCGGGGCGGGGGGTTTGCAGGGTGATGGGGCGGGTGGTTTGCAGGGTGACGGGGCGGGGGGTTTGCAGGGTGACGGGATGGGGGGTTTGCAGGGTGATGGGGCGGGGGGTTTGCAGGGTGACGGGGTGGGGGGTTTGCAGGGTGATGGGGCGGGGGGTTTGCAGGGTGACGGGGTGGGGGGTTTGCAGGGTGATGGGGCGGGGGTTTGCAGGGTGATGGGGCGGGGATTTGCGGGGCGGGGGGTTTGCAGGGTGATGGGGTGGGGGGTTTGCAGGGTGATGGGGCGGGGGGTTTGCAGGGTGATGGGGCGGGGGGTTTGCAGGGTGATGGGGTGGGGGGTTTGCAGGGTGATGGGGCGGGGGGTTTGCAGGGTGATGGGGCGGGGGGTTTGCAGGGTGATGAGGCGGGGGGTTTGCGGGGCGGGGGGTTTGCAGTGTGATGGGGTGGGGGGTTTGCAGGGTGATGGGGCGGGGTGTTTGCAGGGTGATAGGGTGGGGGGTTTGCAGGGTGATGGGGCGGGGGGTTTGCAGGGTGATGGGGCGGGGGGTTTGCAGGGTGATGGGGCGGGGGTTTGCAGGGTGATGGGGCGGGGGGTTTGCAGGGTGATGGGGCGGGGGGATTGCAGGGTGATAGGGTGGGGGGTTTGCAGGGTGATGGGGCGGGGGGTTTGCAGGGTGATGGGGCGGGGGGTTTGCAGGGTGATGGGGCGGGGGGTTTGCAGGGTGATGGGGCGGGGGGATTGCAGGGTGATAGGGTGGGGGGTTTGCAGGGTGATGGGGCGGGGGGTTTGCGGGGTGATGGGGCGGGGGGTTTGCGGGGTGATGGGGCGGGGGGTTTGCAGGGTGATGGGATGGGGGGTTTGCAGGGTGATGGGGCGGGGAGTTTGCAGGGTGATGGGGCGGGGAGTTTGCAGGGTGAAGGGGTGGGGGGTTTGCAGGGTGACGGGGCGGGGGGTTTGCAGGGTGATGGGGCGGGGGGTTTGCGGGGCGGGGGGTTTGCAGGGTGATGGGGCGGGGGGTTTGCAGGGTGATGGGGCGGGGGGTTGCAGGGTGATGGGGCCGGGGGCTTGCAGTGTGATGGGGTGGGGGGTTTGCAGGGTGATGGGGCGGGGGGTTTGAAGGGTGATGGGGCGGGGGGTTTGCAGGGTGATGGGGCGGGGGGTTTGCAGGGTGATGGGGCGGGGAGTTTGCAGGGTGAAGGGGTGGGGGGTTTGCAGGGTGACGGGGCGGGGGGTTTGCAGGGTGATGGGGCGGGGGGTTTGCGGGGCGGGGGGTTTGCAGGGTGATGGGGCGGGTGGTTTGCAGGGTGACGGGGCGGGGGGTTTGCAGGGTGACGGGATGGGGGGTTTGCAGGGTGATGGGGCGGGGGGTTTGCAGGGTGACGGGGTGGGGGGTTTGCAGGGTGATGGGGCGGGGGGTTTGCAGGGTGACGGGGTGGGGGGTTTGCAGGGTGATGGGGCGGGGGTTTGCAGGGTGATGGGGCGGGGATTTGCGGGGCGGGGGGTTTGCAGGGTGATGGGGTGGGGGGTTTGCAGGGTGATGGGGCGGGGGGTTTGCAGGGTGATGGGGCGGGGGGTTTGCAGGGTGATGGGGTGGGGGGTTTGCAGGGTGATGGGGCGGGGGGTTTGCAGGGTGATGGGGCGGGGGGTTTGCAGGGTGATGAGGCGGGGGGTTTGCGGGGCGGGGGGTTTGCAGTGTGATGGGGTGGGGGGTTTGCAGGGTGATGGGGCGGGGTGTTTGCAGGGTG
Organism: Scyliorhinus torazame; assembly: GCF_047496885.1. Lineage (NCBI taxonomy): Eukaryota > Metazoa > Chordata > Chondrichthyes > Carcharhiniformes > Scyliorhinidae > Scyliorhinus > Scyliorhinus torazame. The sequence goes on along the minus strand of NC_092721.1, from coordinate 212,251,684 downwards.
ATAGGGTGGGGGGTTTGCAGGGTGATGGGGCGGGGGGTTTGCAGGGTGATGGGGCGGGGGGTTTGCAGGGTGATGGGGCGGGGGTTTGCAGGGTGATGGGGCGGGGGGTTTGCAGGGTGATGGGGCGGGGGGATTGCAGGGTGATAGGGTGGGGGGTTTGCAGGGTGATGGGGCGGGGGGTTTGCAGGGTGATGGGGCGGGGGGTTTGCAGGGTGATGGGGCGGGGGGTTTGCAGGGTGATGGGGCGGGGGTTTGCAGGGTGATAGGGTGGGGGGTTTGCAGGGTGATGGGGCGGGGGGGTTTGCGGGGCGGGGGGTTTGCAGGGTGATGGGGCGGGGGGTTTGCAGGGTGATGGGGCGGGGGGTTTGCAGGGTGATGGGGCGGGGGGTTTGCAGGGTGATGGGGCGGGGGGTTTGCGGGGCGGGGGGTTTGCAGGGTGATGGGGCCGGGGGTTTGCAGGGTGATGGGGCGGGGGGTTTGCAGGGTGATGGGGTGGGGGGTTTGCAGGGTGATGGGGAGGGGGGTTTGCAGGGTGATGGGGCGGGGCGTTTGCAGGGTGATGGGGCGGGGGGTTTGCAGGGTGATGGGGCGGGGGGTTTGCAGGGTGATGGGGCGGGGGGTTTGCAGGGTGATGGGGCGGGGGGTTTACAGGGTGATGGGGCGGGGGGTTTGCAGGGTGATGGGGCGGGGGGTTTGCGGGGCGGGGGGTTTGCAGGGTGATGGGGCAGGGGGTTTGCAGGGTGATGGGGCGGGGGGGTTTGCAGGGTGATGTGGCGGGGGGTTTGCTGCGGTGATGGGGCGGGGGTTTGCAGGGTGATGGGGCGGGGGGTTTGCGGGGCAGGGGGTTTGCAGGGTGATGGGGCGGGGGGTTTGCAGGGTGATAGGGTGGGGGGGTTTGCAGGGTGATGGGGCGGGGGGTTTGCAGGGTGATGGGGCAGGGGGTTTGCAGGGTGATGTGGCGGGGGGTTTGCTGCGGTGATGGGGCGGGGGGGTTTGCAGGGTGATGGGGCAGGGGGTTTGCAGGGTGATGGGGCGGGGGGTTTGCGGGGCGGGGGGTTTGAAGGGTGATGGGGCGGGGGGTTTGCAGGGTGACGGGGCGGGGGTTTGCAGGGTGACGGGGCGGGGGGTTTGCAGGGTGATGGGGCGGGGAGTTTGCAGGGTGATGGGGCGGGGGGGTTTGCAGGGTGACGGGGCGGGGGGTTTGCAGGGTGACGGGGCGGGGGGTTTGCAGGGTAATGGGGCGGGGGGTTTGCAGGGTGATGGGGCGGGGGGTTTGCAGGGTGATGGGGTGGGGGGTTTGCAGGGTGATGGGGCGGGGGGTTTGCAGGGTGATGGGGCGGGGGGTTTGCAGGGTGATGGGGCGGGGGGTTTGCAGGGTGATGGGGCGGGGGGTTTGCGGGGTGATGGGGCGGGGGGTTTGCAGGGTGATGGGGCGGGGGGTTTGCAGGGTGATGGGGCGGGGGGTTTGCAGGGTGATGGGGCGGGGGGTTTGCAGTGTGATGGGGCGGGGGTTTTGCGGGGTGATGGGGCGGGGGGTTTGCGGGGTGATGGGGCGGGGGGTTTGCGGGGTGATGGGGCGGGGGGTTTGCGGGGTGATGGGGCGGGGGGTTTGCAGGGTGATGGGATGGGGGGTTTGCAGGGTGATGGGGCGGGGAGTTTGCAGGGTGATGGGGCGGGGAGTTTGCAGGGTGAAGGGGTGGGGGGTTTGCAGGGTGACGGGGCGGGGGGTTTGCAGGGTGATGGGGCGGGGGGGTTTGCGGGGCGGGGGGTTTGCAGGGTGATGGGGCGGGGGGTTTGCAGGGTGATGGGGCGGGGGGTTTGCAGGGTGATGGGGTGGGGGGTTTGCAGGGTGATGGGGCGGGGGGTTTGCGGGGCGGGGGGTTTGCAGGGTGATGGGGCCGGGGGTTTGCAGGGTGATGGGGCGGGGGGGTTTGCAGGGTGATGGGGTGGGGGGGTTTGCAGGGTGACGGGGTGGGGGGTTTGCAGGGTGATGGGGCGGGGGGTTTGCAGGGTGACGGGGCGGGGGGTTTGCAGGGTGACGGGGGGTGGGGGGTTTGCAGGGTGATGGGGCGGGGGGTTTGCAGGGTGACGGGGTGGGGGGTTTGCAGGGTGATGGGGCGGGGGGTTTGCAGGGTGACGGGGTGGGGGGTTTGCAGGGTGATGGGGCGGGGGTTTGCAGGGTGATGGGGCGGGGATTTGCGGGGCGGGGGGTTTGCAGGGTGATGGGGTGGGGGGTTTGCAGGGTGATGGGGCGGGGGGTTTGCAGGGTGATGGGGTGGGGGGTTTGCAGGGTGATGGGGCGGGGGGTTTGCAGGGTGATGGGGCGGGGGGTTTGCAGGGTGATGAGGCGGGGGGTTTGCGGGGCGGGGGGTTTGCAGTGTGATGGGGTGGGGGGTTTGCAGGGTGATGGGGCGGGGTGTTTGCAGGGTGATAGGGTGGGGGGTTTGCAGGGTGATGGGGCGGGGGGTTTGCAGGGTGATGGGGCGGGGGTTTGCAGGGTGATGGGGCGGGGGGTTTGCAGGGTGATGGGGCGGGGGGGATTGCAGGGTGATAGGGTGGGGGGTTTGCAGGGTGATGGGGCGGGGGGTTTGCAGGGTGATGGGGCGGGGCGTTTGCAGGGTGATGGGGCGGGGGGTTTGCAGGGTGATGGGGCGGGGGGTTTGCAGGGTGATGGGGCGGGGGTTTGCAGGGTGATGGGGTGGGGGGTTTGCAGGGTGATGGGGCGGGGGGTTTGCAGGGTGATGGGGTGGGGGGTTTGCAGGGTGATGGGGCGGGGGGTTTGCGGGGCGGGGGGTTTGCAGGGTGATGGGGCCGGGGGTTTGCAGGGTGATGGGGCGGGGGGTTTGCAGGGTGATGGGGCGGGGGGTTTGCGGGGCGGGGGGTTTGCAGGGTGATGGGGCCGGGGGTTTGCAGGGTGATGGGGCGGGGGGTTTGCAGGGTGATGGGGCGGGGGGTTTGCGGGGCGGGGGGTTTGCAGGGTGATGGGGCCGGGGGTTTGCAGGGTGATGGGGCGGGGGGTTTGCAGGGTGATGGGGCGGGGGGTTTGCAGGGTGATGGGGTGGGGGGTTTGCAGGGTGATGGGGCGGGGGGTTTGCGGGGCGGGGGGTTTGCAGGGTGATGGGGCCGGGGGTTTGCAGGGTGATGGGGCGGGGGGTTTGCAGGGTGATGGGGCGGGGGGTTTGCAGGGTGATGGGGTGGGGGGTTTGCAGGGTGATGGGGTGGGGGGTTTGCAGGGTGATGGGGAGGGGGGTTTGCAGGGTGATGGGGCGGGGCGTTTGCAGGGTGATGGGGCGGGGGTTTGCAGGGTGATGGGGCGGGGGGTTTGCAGGGTGATGGGGCGGGGGGTTTGCAGGGTGATGGGGCGGGGGGTTTACAGGGTGATGGGGCGGGGGGTTTGCGGGGTGATGGGGCGGGGGGTTTGCGGGGTGATGGGGCGGGGGGTTTGCGGGGTGATGGGGTGGGGGGTTTGCAGGGTGATGGGATGGGGGGTTTGCAGGGTGATGGGGTGGGGGGTTTGCAGGGTGATGGGGCGGGGGGTTTGCGGGGCGGGGGGTTTGCAGGGTGATGGGGTGGGGGGTTTGCAGGGTGATGGGGCGGGGGGTTTGCAGGGTGATGGGGCAGGGGGTTTGCAGGGTGATGGTGCGGGGGGTTTGCAGGGTGATGGGACGGGGGGTTTGCAGGGTGATGGGGCGGGGGGTTTGCAGGGTGATGGGGCGGGGGGTTTGCAGGGTGATGGGGCGGGGGGTTTGCAGGGTGATGGGGCGGGGGGTTGCAGGGTGATGGGGCCGGGTGCTTGCAGGGTGATGGGGTGGGGGGTTTGCAGGGTGATGGGGCGGGGGGTTTGCAGGGTGATGGGGCGGGGGGTTTGCAGGGTGATGGGGCGGGGAGTTTGCAGGGTGAAGGGGTGGGGGGTTTGCAGTGTGACGGGGCGGGGGGTTTGCAGGGTGATGGGGCGGGGGGTTTGCGGGGCGGGGGGTTTGCAGGGTGATGGGGCGGGTGGTTTGCAGGGTGACGGGGCGGGGGGTTTGCAGGGTGACGGGGTGGGGGGTTTGCAGGGTGATGGGGCGGGGGGTTTGCAGGGTGACGGGGTGGGGGGTTTGCAGGGTGATGGGGCGGGGGGTTTGCAGGGTGACGGGGTGGGGGGTTTGCAGGGTGATGGGGCGGGGGGTTTGCAGGGTGATGGGGCGGGGATTTGCGGGGCGGGGGGTTTGCAGGGTGATGGGGTGGGGGGTTTGCAGGGTGATGGGGCGGGGGGTTTGCAGGGTGATGGGGTGGGGGGTTTGCAGGGTGATGGGGCGGGGGGTTTGCAGGGTGATGGGGCGGGGGGTTTGCAGGGTGATGAGGCGGGGGGTTTGCGGGGCGGGGGGTTTGCAGTGTGATGGGGTGGGGGGTTTGCAGGGTGATGGGGCGGGGTGTTTGCAGGGTGATAGGGTGGGGGGTTTGCAGGGTGATGGGGCGGGGGGTTTGCAGGGTGATGGGGCGGGGGGTTTGCAGGGTGATGGGGCGGGGGTTTGCAGGGTGATGGGGCGGGGGGTTTGCAGGGTGATGGGGCGGGGGGATTGCAGGGTGATAGGGTGGGGGGTTTGCAGGGTGATGGGGCGGGGGGTTTGCAGGGTGATGGGGCGGGGGGTTTGCAGGGTGATGGGGCGGGGGGTTTGCAGGGTGATGGGGCGGGGGTTTGCAGGGTGATAGGGTGGGGGTTTGCAGGGTGATGGGGCGGGGGGGTTTGCGGGGCGGGGGGTTTGCAGGGTGATGGGGCGGGGGGTTTGCAGGGTGATGGGGCGGGGGGTTTGCAGGGTGATGGGGTGGGGGGTTTGCAGGGTGATGGGGTGGGGGGTTTGCAGGGTGATGGGGCGGGGGGTTTGCGGGGCGGGGGGTTTGCAGGGTGATGGGGCCGGGGGTTTGCAGGGTGATGGGGCGGGGGGTTTGCAGGGTGATGGGGTGGGGGGTTTGCAGGGTGATGGGGTGGGGGGTTTGCAGGGTGATGGAGAGGGGGGTTTGCAGGGTGATGGGGCGGGGCGTTTGCAGGGTGATGGGGCGGGGGGTTTGCAGGGTGATGGGGCGGGGGGTTTGCAGGGTGATGGGGCGGGGGGTTTGCAGGGTGATGGGGCGGGGGGTTTACAGGGTGATGGGGCGGGGGGTTTGCAGGGTGATGGGGCGGGGGGTTTGCGGGGTGATGGGGTGGGGGGTTTGCAGGGTGATGGGATGGGGGTTTGCAGGGTGATGGGGCGGGGGGTTTGCAGGGTGATGGGGCGGGGGGTTTGCGGGGCGGGGGGTTTGCAGGGTGATGGGGTGGGGGGTTTGCAGGGTGATGGGGCGGGGGGTTTGCAGGGTGATGGGGCAGGGGGTTTGCAGGGTGATGGTGCGGGGGGTTTGCAGGGTGATGGGATGGGGGTTTGCAGGGCGATGGGACGGGGGGTTTGCAGGGTGATGGGGCGGGGGGTTTGCGGGGCGGGGGGTTTGCAGGGTGATGGGGTGGGGGGTTTGCAGGGTGATGGGGTGAGGGGTTTGCAGGGTGATAGGGCGGGGGGTTTGCGGGGCGGGGGGTTTGCAGGGTGATGGGGCGGGGGGTTTGCAGGGTGATGGGGCGGGGGTTTGCGGGGCGGGGGGTTTGCAGGGTGATGGGGCGGGGGGTTTGCAGGGTGATGGGGCGGGGGGTTTGCAGGGTGATGGAGCCGGGGGTTTGCAGGGTGATGGGGTGGGGGGTTTGCAGGGTGATGGGGCGGGGGGTTTGCAGGGTGATAGGGCGGGGGGTTTGCAGGGTGATGGGGCGGGGGGTTTGCAGGGTGATGGGGCGGGGGGTTTGCAGGGTGATGGGGTGGGGGGTTTGCAGGGTGATGGTGTGGGGGGTTTACAGGGTGACGGGGTGGGGGGTTTGCAGGGTGATGGGGCGGGGGGTTTGCAGGGTGATGGAGTGGGGGGTTTGCAGGGCGATGGGGCGGGGGGTTTGCAGGGTGATGGGGCGGGGGGTTTGCGGGGCAGGGGGTTTGCAGGGTGATGGGGTGGGGGGTTTGCAGTGTGATGGGGCGGGGGCTTTGCAGGGTGATGGGGTGGGGGGTTTGCAGGGTGATGGGGCGGGGGTTTGCAGGGTGATGGGGCGGGGGGTTTGCGGGGCGGGGGGTTTGCAGGGTGATGGGGCGGGGGGTTTGCAGGGTGATGGGGCGGGGGGTTTGCAGGGTGATGGGGCCGGGGGTTTGCAGGGTGATGGGGCGGGGGGTTTGCAGGGTGATGGGGCGGGGGGTTTGCAGGGTGATGGGGCCGGGGGTTTGCAGGGTGATGGGGTGGGGGGTTTGCAGGGTGATGGGGCGGGGGGTTTGCAGGGTGATGGGGCGGGGGGTTTGCAGGGTGATGGGGTGGGGGGTTTGCAGGGTGATGGGGCGGGGGGTTTGCAGGATGATGGGGCGGGGGGTTTGCAGGGTGATGGGGCGGGGGGGTTTGCAGGGTGATGGGGCGGGGGGTTTGCAGGGTGATGGGGTGGCGGCTTTGCAGCGTGATGGGGCGGGGGGTTTGCGGGGCGGGGGGTTTGCAGGGTGATGGGGCGGGGGGTTTGCAGGGTGATGGGGCGGGGGGTTTGCAGGGTAATGGGGTGGGGGGTTTGCAGGGTGATAGGGCGGGGGGTTTGCGGGGCGGGGGGTTTGCAGGGTGATGGGGTGGGGGGTTTGCAGGGTGATGGGGTGGGGGGTTTGCAGGGTGATGGGGTGGGGGGTTTGCAGGGTGATGGGGTGGGGGGTTTGCAGGGTGATGGGGCCGGGGGTTTGCAGGGTGATAGGGCGGGGGGTTTGCAGGGTGATGGGGTGGGGGGTTTGCAGGGTGATGGGGTGGGGGGTTTGCAGGGTGATGGGGCGGGGGGTTTGCAGGGTGATGGGGCGGGGGGTTTGCAGGGTGATGGGGCGGGGGGTTTGCAGGGTGATGGGGCCGGGGGTTTGCAGGGTGATGGGGTGGGGGGTTTGCAGGGTGATGGGACGGGGGGTTTGCGGGGCGGGGGGTTTGCAGGGTGATGGGGTGGGGGGTTTGCAGGGTGATGGGGTGGGGGGTTTGCAGGGTGATGGGGTGGGGGGTTTGCAGGGTGATGGGGTGGGGGGTTTGCAGGGTGATGGGGTGGGGGGTTTGCAGGGTGATGGGGTGGGGGGTTTGCAGGGTGATGGGGCGGGGGGTTTGCGGGGCGGGGGGTTTGCAGGGTGATGGGGTGGGGGGTTTGCAGGGTGATAGGGCGGGGGGTTTGCCGGGCGGGGGGTTTGCAGGGTGATGGGGTGGGGGGTTTGCAGGGTGATGGGGCGGGGGGTTTGCAGGGTGATGGGGCGGGGGGTTTGCGGGGCGGGGGGTTTGCAGGGTGATGGGGCGGGGGGTTTGCGGGGCGGGGGGTTTGCAGGGTGATGGGGCGGGGGGTTTGCAGGGTGATGGGGTGGGGGGTTTGCAGGATGATGGGGCGGGGGGTTTGCAGGGTGATGGGGCGGGGGGTTTGCAGGGTGATGGGGCGGGGGGTTTGCGGGGCGGGGGGTTTGCAGGGTGATGGGGCGGGGGGTTTGCGGGGCGGGGGGTTTGCAGGGTGATGGGGCGGGGGGTTTGCAGGGTGATGGGCCGGGGGCGTATCTGGAGTCGATTCCCGCCTTGCAGCCTGGTGATGACTGCACGCTGGCAGCTGATTGGCCAGTCGGCTCCGGCACGGTCGGGGTGGTAATGCCAATGGAGGGGAGGGGCCGCGGTACCACTCGCAGCAGCCTTGGTGTCAGTGGTGGCTTTGGAACCGGGGCAGTTCTTCCGCAAGTGCCCCACCTTCTTGCAGGCGTGGCACCGCACGCCATCTGCAGACCAGAAGATGCGGAAGATCTCCCCAAGATGGGAGACCTCGAATCCCCCCCAATACCTCCTCCCGGGCCAAGCGGGTGGAAGCCTGGCGCCGGAACGAGTAGATGTGCCTGAGGAGGGCCGAGAGGGAGCGGCGCTACCTCAGAACGAACCTCCCTGAGTAGTTGGAGGTGGGGGAGGAGGACCTCGGTAGGGACAATATGACCCACTTGGCAGTGGCCTCAGGACGGTCTACTGCCACGTAGGTCCCGTCCACCCCGAGCCCCTTTTCAAGGACGAGGTGAACCACCCTCAGCCCTCAGGAAGAACATGACTTTCCCGTACATTGGAGAGGCGGCCACAATGCCCGAGAGGCCGACGACCCGGCCATCGCGCGAACGCACGACGGTGACGGTGGGGTGTGCGTAGTACTTTACGCCCAGCTTTCGGGTCAGCAACCGGAAAGGTGGCGGGGCTGTGGGGGCAGGGGAGGCCGAAGAGGCTACCGCCCCGGAATAGGCGGCTCTGGTCGGCCCCGCCACTGCCGTAGGTGGAGTGGCCACAGGGCAAGTGCCCCACCCACCCCAATGTGGGCTTTGTCGCGTTGGAATTTAATTGAAGAAATAGATAGTGGGAAGGGGGTTGTCAGGGGAAGGGCGAGGTAGAAGGACTCTCCCCCTGGAAGGTATACAGGGGAGCAAAGCAGGGAAGAGAAGAGCGAACAAGGAGCACGGTGGGAGGAGGTCAGCGACACAGGAGGGTGGGGCACCGGAGATGGAATGGTGCCCGACGTGAGAGACTCCGGGTGAAGCTGGAGGGCGGGAGGATTGGGGATCTTCAGCCCAGGAGGGGGCCCAGCAAAAAACAGTGCGTGCTCCACCCTAGAACGACCACCCAATGGAACCAGCCTCCTCCCTGCTGGTGGAAGACATCTTCACCCCGGGAGGGGCCCAGCAAACAGTCCAAAGGGGCTTTACTCCCACCTTCCTGTTGTTGTTTTTCCTTCCCTCTCTCCTCTCTCCTTCCTCCCGGCAATTCAACAGCAACAGAGATAGAGAGAGCAGCTGCAGCCACTCAAGGTGGATTGGCCTCGCTAAATTGTCCCTCATTAGAAAAAATAAATTGGGTACTCTAAATTAATATTTTTTTTAATGTTCTAGGGCAGAGGGCGGGGACCTGGGCCGGGACCTGGGACAGAGGGCGGGGTGCTGGGACAGAGGGCGGGGTGCTGGGACAGAGGGCGGGGTGCTGGGACAGAGGGCGGGGTGCTGGGACAGAGGGCGGGGTGCTGGGACAGAGGGCGGGGTTCTGGGACAGAGGGCGGGGTGCTGGGACAGAGGGCGGGGTGCTGGGACAGAGGGCGGGGTGCTGGGACAGAGGGCGGGGTGCTGGGACAGAGGGCGGGGTGCTGGGACAGAGGGCGGGGTGCTGGGACAGAGGGCGGTGTGCTGGGACAGAGGGAGGGGTGCTGGGACAGAGGGCGGGGACCTGGGACAGAGGGCGGGAACCAGGGACAGAGGGCGGGGACCAGGGACAGAGGGCGGGGTTCTGGGACAGAGGGAGGGGTGCTGGGACAGAGGGCGGGGACCAGGGACAGAGGGCGGGGTGCTGTGACAGAGGGTGGGGTTCTGGGACAGAGGGCGGGGACCTGGGACAGAGGGCGGGGACCTGGGACAGAGGGCGGGGTGCTGGGACAGAGGGCGGGGTGCTGGGACAGAGGGCGGGGTGCTGGGACAGAGGGCGGGGTGCTGGGACAGAGGGCGGGGTGCTGGGACAGAGGGCGGGGTGCTGGGACAGAGGGCAGGGACCTGGGACAGAGGGCAGGGACCTGGGACAGAGGGCGGGGACCTGGGACAGAGGGCGGGGACCTGGGACAGAGGGCGGGGACCTGGGACAGAGGGCGGGGACCTGGGACAGAGGGCGGGGACCTGGGACAGAGGGCGGGGACCTGGGACAGAGGGCGGAGTGCTGGGACAGAGGGGGGGGGTGCTGGGACAGAGGGGGGGGACACCTGGGACAGAGGGGGGGGAGACCTGGGACAGAGGGGGGGGGGAGACCTGGGACAGAGGGGGGGGACCTGGGACAGAGGGCGGGGACCTGGGACAGAGGGCGGGGACCTGGGACAGAGGGCGGGGACCTGGGACAGAGGGCGGGGACCTGGGACAGAGGGCGGGTTTCTGGGACAGAGGGTGGGTTTCTGGGACAAAGGGCGGGGTTCTGGGACAGAGGGCGGCGTTCTGGGACAGAGGGCGGGGTTCTGGGACAGAGGGCGGGGTCGAGCATGAAGGAGGAAGTGAAGGAAATCCTTATTAGTGAGGAAATTGCCTTGGGGAAGTTGATGAAATGCTGCTGCTGTTGCACATATGTAATTGTAAATAAAATTATTTCTTTCCATTCTACAAACCTGTGCTGGATTCTTCGTGGCCTCTCACAAAAGGGTCACAGCCTCAGAATAAGGGGTCAGCTATTCAGGACGGAGATGAGGAAGAACGTCTTCCCTCAGAGAGCTGTGACTGTGGAATTCTCTCCCACAGAAAGCTGCTGGGGCCGGTTCGCTGGAGATAGTCACGAGGGAGCTGGACGTGGCCCTTGGGGCTAAATGGATCAAGGGGGGTGGAGAGAGAGCAGGAGTGGGATACTGAATTTGCACAATCAGACAGGATCACATTCAATGGGAGAGCAGGCTCGAAGGGCCGAATGGCCTCCTCCTGCACCGATTATGTAAAGAGGTTTCTAGGAGAGATCCACCTTTCATGCGACCTCCCAGGTCACTGGAAGTCAAATGCTGGATTATCCACCAAGAAATGGCGCCTGTGCAGCCAGCAAGCTGACAGTTTCTCAGCTGAGCCAGCACTTGTTTCAAAAATAATAAAGTTCACCCACGGTCTGCATCATGAGTGATGTAAGGTCACATGACTCGAGCATGGAGAGGGATAGTTCTATGTGGAGCCCAGACTGAGTCTGGATTCTGTATAGTCAGTACAGTATTACATAAAAGGCAGAGTTTACCAACAGCCTTACCTCCAACTGGATTTGTACGTGCAGATCATGAACAGCCCCATCGAAGACCCAAAATGAGGGGCGGCAACGTGTACAGTGGTTAGCACTGCTGCCTCACAGCTCCAGGGTCCCAGGTTCGATTCCCCGCTGGGTCACTGTCTGTGCGGAGTCTGCACGTTCTCCCCGTGTCTGCGTGGGTTTCCTCCGGGTGTTCCGGTTTCCTCCCACAGTCCAAAGATGTGCAGGTTAGGTGGACTGGCCGTGATAAATTGCCCTTAAGTGTCCAAAACAAATGTGTAGATTAAGTAGGGCTACAGAGATTAGGGTGGGAGAGTGGCCGAGGTAGGGTCTGTGCAGACTCGATGGACCGAATGGCTTTCCTCTGCACTGGAGGGATTTGATGGATTCAATCTCGTGAAATAATTGGAAGGTCAGAAGGGGAGTTCTGTCAATGCCTTGGACATCAGGTAACTTTCAAAGTGTCTGTCTTTGAAGAGTTTCAAGTTCTGGATATGCAACAGTGAGATGTGCCAATACAATGCCATAACTTGGAAATTTGTCTTTAATGCAAAGTCCATAAAGTTACATTTTCAATCCAACAGCAGTGACTTGTAATAATAATCAGAAATATAAGTGTTATATAAATTATATAAATGGTTAGCATTTCCGTTTGGGTAATGCTGCCGAGCCCAAGGACGCAACAGTAGTGTGTTCAGGATCCAGTAGGTGGCAACAGTGGGTAGAGGAGTTAGTGAAGATGGACCATTGCACAGGTCCGAGCACGGGACGAGGGTGTTCACATTTCCCACACATACACCAGCGAACAGAGGATGTAAATAGCAAGAATTGCTCAGGGAAGCACAGCGGCACTGGAACATTGGGAATGTCTCCCAGTCCAACCCTGATCTGATTGTAAGTTTATAACTGCCAAGGGGTCCTGTCTGACAGGGAGGAGAGGTCAGACCTTGACCGTTCACGCTCTGGAACCTGTGGTCAAATTCAGTCCCAGAGGAGATACGGGCGGGCGGCAGTGACTGGGAGAGAGGAGGTTCGATGACGTTTCCACAGGTACAGTTACAGCACACCCAGGTTAAGAGAACAATGAGCGATAAAGCAGATGTTTGGAGGTGATCTTTACGAATGTCGATCTTTTACAATATTGAAAACAGGAACCTGCATCACGCTGGAGCGGCAGAGACATTGAGACAGTGACCCTGGACTGACAGGCAGGGGCAAGCACTGGACAGTGACCCTGGACTGACAGGCAGGGGCAAGCACTGGACAGTGACCCTGGACTGACAGGCAGGGGCAAGCACTGGAAAGTGATCTGGAGCAGGAGCCTCGTTGGGGCCTGTCTGATTTCTCCTCTAAACCAGGGATCAGCTTGCAGGACTCCACTCAATTTGATTTTAAGCCTCCCGTCACCAGACTGGATGATAATGAAGGCCTCCTCCAAGGAATAACAAAGTTCCCGTCAATATAGAATAGGCAGAGAAAAGGCAGCAACAGAGACACTCGCTGTAAACCAATGGAGACAGTAACAGGTTTCTGATACTCCAAGTTAGAGTTCTGGGGCAGTGAGAGTCCCCATGGTGGGATAGTCCTGCGGGGGCTGTGTGAGGTTGCTGGAAGCTTTAAGGCTGACAGGTTGAGGGTAAAGGGGACAGAAATCCTGCCACTCCCTCTTTATCTACTTGTCTTGCATCTTCTCCATGATAGGCACAATCATATCAAACTTTGGTCTTTTAGCTGGATCCTCGTTCATGCAGATCTTCATCAGTTTGCAGATATGAGGGGAGATGCCAGGAGGGATGGTGGGTCGCAAACCTTCCAGAGACACCTGCAAAACCACAGCCAACTGGTTAAAAACTTCAAATATTCTTTAATTATTTTAACAGCACATCTGAAAGAAAGCACTTTAAGGGAACAAAGGACTCATAACACAGGCCCTCTGACAGTGCAGCACTCCCTCAGTACTGACCCTCTGACAGTGCAGCGCTCCCTCAGTACTGACCCTCTGACAGTGCAGCACTCCCTCAGTACTGACCCTCTGACAGTGCAGCACTCCCTCAGTACTGACCCTCTGACAGTGCAGCACTCCCTCAGTACTGACCCTCAGACAGTGCAGTGATCTCTCAGTACTGACCCTCTGACAGTGCAGCACTCCCTCAGAACTGACCCTCTGGCAGTGCGACACTCCCTCAGTACTGACCCTCTGGCAGTGCAGCACTCCCTCAGTACTGACCCTCTGACAGTGCGGCGCTCCCTCAGTACTGACCCTCTGACAGTGCAGCGCTCCCTCAGTACTGACCCTCTGACAGTGCAGCACTCCCTCAGTACTGACCCTCTGACAGTGCAGCACTCCCTCAGTACTGACCCTCTGACAGTGCAGCACTCCCTCAGTACTGACCCTCAGACAGTGCAGTGATCTCTCAGTACTGACCCTCTGACAGTGCAGCACTCCCTCAGAACTGACCCTCTGGCAGTGCGACACTCCCTCAGAACTGACATTCTGACAGTGCAGCACTCCCTCAGTACTGACCCTCTGACAGTGCGGCACTCCCTCAGTACTGACCCTCTGACAGTGCGGCGCTCCCTCAGTACTGACCCTCTGACAGTGCGGCACTCCCTCAGTACTGGCCCTCTGACAGTGCAGCACTCCCTCAGTACTGACCCTCTGACAGTGCGGCGCTCCCTCAGTACTGACCCTCTGACAGTGCAGCGCTCCCTCAGTACTGACCCTCTGACAGTGCAGCACTCCCTCAGTACTGACCCTCTGACAGTGCAGCACTCCCTCAGTACTGACCCTCTGACAGTGCAGCACTCCCTCAGTACTGACCCTCAGACAGTGCAGTGATCTCTCAGTACTGACCCTCTGACAGTGCAGCACTCCCTCAGAACTGACCCTCTGGCAGTGCGACACTCCCTCAGAACTGACATTCTGACAGTGCAGCACTCCCTCAGTACTGACCCTCTGACAGTGCGGCACTCCCTCAGTACTGACCCTCTGACAGTGCGGCACTCCCTCAGTACTGACCCTCTGGCAGTGCGGCACTCCCTCAGTACTGACCCTCTGACAGTGCAGCACTCCCTCAGTACTGACCCTCTGACAGTGCGGCACTCCCTCAGTACTGACCCTCTGACAGTGCTATTTCCACTCTGTCACAATGGGAATTTCAACCTGGATTTTGATTTCAATTTTCGGAAACAGGATTTGATCCCATGAAATGGCTCCGAGATTTGGGTGTTTCCCACTCGACCATGGTCGACACCTTTTTTTGCACCTCCAACAGGTCAGTCCTTCAGCCTTGTCAACTCAAAGAAATAAAAGACAAATTTCTGAAGCCTATTTTCATGAATTAAACCGTTGATTTCTGTAGGACACCAGACTACGTAACACTCCTTTGTCCTCGTGTTGGGAGAGGTGGGAGCAGGGTGTTAAATCTTTTTCCCTTGGAGAGCTCTCAGTCGGCAGGTGAGGAAAAGTTACCTTCATTCCGATCTCCATGTTGGAGAGATCTGCAAACGGAACTTCCCGGGTCACCAGCTCCCACAGGAGAATTGCAAAGCTCCACATGTCCGCCGATCGCCTGTTTATCTCTTCCGGCTTTTTCTGAAGAGCTGGGTTGAGAAAAGGGAAGCTGTCAGGACAAGCTGCATTCGAACTACTCCTGACTGAGCACCAACAAACTACAGAAGAACAATTTGACCTGTGACACAACCCAGACAGATCATTGAGCCAGACCACGGGCCAGAGAGCAAGGTAATGAGAGTTTGACAGAGTGCTCCAGTGTTAATTCACCATGAGCAGCAAGAGGCAAACAGATGAGATCAATGTGTGGCTGGAGAGATGGTGTCGGAGGGATGGATTTAGATTCCCGAGACATTGGACCGATTCTGGGGAAGATTGGACCTGTGCGAGCTGGAGCAGTTCCATTCCAGTAGAACTTTTTTAAAAATTCACTTTTGCGGAAAGTGCGCGTTGCTGGTCAGGCCGGCATTTACTGCCCATCCCTAGCTGCCCTTCAGAAGGTGGAGGTGAGCTTCCTTCTTAAACTGCTGCAGTCCCTGAGGTGTAGGTACACCCACTGTGCTGTTAGGGAGGGAGTTCCAGGATGTTGTCCCAGCGACAGTGAAGGAACGGCGATATATTTCCAGTCAGGGTGGTGAGTGACTCGGAGGGGAACCTCCAGGTGGTGGGGTTCCCAGGTATCTGCTGCTGCTCGTCCTCCTAGATGGTCGTGGGTTTGGAAGGTGTTGTCGAAGGAACTTTGGCGAGTTACATAGATACAAAGAAGATAAGAGCAGGAGGAGGCCTTTTGGCCCTTCGAGCCTGCTCCGCCATTCATCACCATCATGGCTGATCATCCAACTCAATAGCCTAGTCCTGGTTTCCCCCCATAGCCTTTGATCCCATTCTCCCCAAGTGCTATATCCAGCCGCCTCTTGAATATATTCAATGTTTTAGCGTCAACTACTTCCTGCGGTAATGAATTCCACAGGCTCACCACTCTTTGTGTGAAGAAGTGTCTCCATACTGCAGTGCATCGTGTAGATGGTACACACGGCTGCCACTGTGCGTCGGTGGTGGAGGGTTTGAATGTTTGTGGAAGGGGAGCCAATCAGGCGGCTGCTTTGTCCTGGATGGTGTTGAGCTTCTTGAGTGTTGTTGGAGCTGCGCTCATCCAGGCAAGTGGAGAGTATTCCATCACACTCCTGACTGGTGCCTTGTAGATGGTGGACAGACTTTGGGGGGTCAGGAGGCGAGTTACTCGCTGTAGGTTTCCAGCCTTTGACCTGTCCTGGTAGCCACAGTATTAATGTGGCTGGGTCCAGTTCAGTTTCTGGTCAATGGTCACCCCCAGGATGTTGATTGTGGGGGATTCAGCGATGGTGATGCCATTGAATGTCAAGAGGCGGTGGTTAGATTCTCTCTTGTAGGAGATGGTCATCGCCTGGCACTCATGTGGCACGAATGTAACTTGCCACTTGTCAGCCCAGCCTGGATATTGTCCAGGTCTTGCTGCATTTGGACAGGGACTGCTTCATTATCTGAGTCGTCGCGAATGGTGCTGAACATTGTTTAGTCATCGCAAACATCCCCACTTCTGACTTTATGATGGAAGGGAGGTCATTGATGAAGCAGCTGAAGATGGTTGGGCCGAGGACACGACCCTGAGGAACTCCTGCTGTGATGTCCTGGGACTGAGATGATTGACCTCCAACCACCACAACTATGACCAATATCCTCACAGGAGTAATTACTGTGGTGTTGGGGAGGGTTCAAACGAGAGTGGCAGGGGGGTGGGAACCTGAGTGGGAGACACAAGAGAGGAAAACAAAGATAGAAATTTATCTTTTATTTATAAATTTAGAGTACCCAATTATTTTTTTTCCAATTAAGGGTCAATTTAGCATGGCCAATCCACCTAACCTGCACATCTTTGGGTTGTGGGGGTGAAATCTACGCAGACACGGGGAGAATGTAATGGAGAGGGATAGGTACGTGCAACAGGGCAAGGTTTACAATTGGGGGAAGGGTAAATACGATGTTGTCAGACAAGAATTGAAGTGCATAAATTGGGAACACAGGCTGTCAGGGAAGGACACAAGTGAAATGTGGAACTTGTTCAAGGAACAGGTGCTACGTGTCCTTGATATGTATGTCCCTGTCAGGCAGGGAAGAGATGGTCGAGTGAGGGAACCATGGTTGACAAGAGAGGTTGAATGTCTTGTTAAGAGGAAAAAGGAGACTTATGTAAGGCTGAGGAAACAAGGTTCAGACAGGGCATTGGAGGGATACAAGATAGCCAGGAGGGAACTGAAGAAAGGGATTAGGAGAGCTAAGAGAGGGCATGAAAAATCTTTGACGGGTAGGATCAAGGAAAACCCCAAGGCCTTTTACACATATGTGAGAAATATGAGAATGACGAGAGCGAGGGTAGATCCGATCAAGGACAGTAGCGGGAGATTGTGTATTGAGTCTGAAGAGATAGGAGAGGTCTTGAACGAGTACTTTTCTTCAGTATTTACGAATGAGAGGGGCCATATTGTTGGAGAGGACAGTGTGAAACAGATTGGTAAGCTCGAGGAGATACTTGTTAGGAAGGAAGATGTGTTGGGCATTTTGAAAATCTTGAGGATAGACCAGGCCCCCAGGCCTGACGGGATATATCCAAGGATTCTATGGGAAGCAAGAGATGAAATTGCAGAGCCGTTGGCAATGATCTTTTCGTCCTCACTGTCAACAGGGGTGGTACCAGGGGATTGGAGAGTGGCATATGTCGTGCCCCTGTTCAAAAAAGGGACTAGGGATAACCCTGGGAATTACAGGCCAGTTAGTCTTCGGTGGTCGGCAAAGTAATGGAAAGGGTACTGAGGGATAGGATTTCTAAGCATCTGGAAAGACACTGCTTGATTAGGAATAGTCAGCACGGATTTGTGAGGGGTAGGTCTTGCCTCACAAGTCTTATTGAATTCTTTGAGGAGGTGACCAAGCACGTGGATGAAGGTAAAGCAGTGGATGTAGTGTACATGGATTTTAGTAAGGCATTTGATAAGGTTCCCCATGGTAGGCTTATGTAGAAAGTAAGGAGGCATGGGATAGTGGTAAATTTGGCCAGTTGGATAACGAACTGGCTAACCGATAGAAGTCAGAGAGTGGTGGTGGATGGCAAATATTCAGCCTGGAGCCCAGTTACCAGTGGCGTACAGCAGGGATCAGTTCTGGGTCCTCTGCTGTTTGTGATTTTCATTAATGACTTGGATGAGGGAGTCAGTAAATGTGCAGACGATACGAAGATTGGTGGAGTTGTGGATCGTGAGGAGGGCTGTTGTCGGCTGCAAAGAGACATAGATACGATGCAGAGCTGGGCTGAGAAGTGGCAGATGGAGTTTAACCCTGAAAAGTGTGAGGTTGTCCATTTTGAAAGGACAAATATGAATGCGGAATACAAGGTTAACGGTGGGATTCTGGGCAATGTGGAGGAGCAGAGAGATCTTGGGGTCTATGTTCATAGATCTTTGAAAGTTGCCACTAAAGTGGATAGAGCTGTGAAGAAGGCCTATGGTGTGCTAGCTTTCATTAGCAGAGGGATTGAATTTAAGAGCCGTGAGGTGATGATGCAGCTGTACAAAACTTTGGTAAGGCCACATTTGGAGTACTGTGTGCAGTTCTGGTCGCCTCATTTTAGGAAGGCTATGGAAGCTTTGGAAAAGGTGCAAAGGGGATTTACCAGGATGCTGCCTGGAATGGAGAGTAGGTCTTACGAGGAAAGGTTGAGGGTGCTAGGCCTTTTCTCATTAGAACGGAGAAGGATGAGAGGCGACTTGATAAAGGTTTATAAGATGATCAGGGGAATAGATAGAGTAGACAGTCAGAGACTTTTTCCCGGGTGGAACAAACCATTACAAGGGGACATAAATTTAAGGTGAATGGTGGAAGATATAGGGGGGATGTCAGAGGTAGGTCTTTACCCAGAGAGTAGTGGAGGCATGGAATGCACTGCCTGTGGAAGTAGTTGAGTCAGAAACATTCGGGACCGCCAAGCGGCTATTGGATAGGTACATGAATTACGGTAGAATGATGGGGTGTAGATTAATTTGTTCTTAATCGAGGACAAAAGTTCGGCACAATATCGTGGGCCGAAGGGCCTGTTCTGTGCTGGATTTTTCTATGTTCTATGTTCCAATGTGGAAAACAAAGATAGAAATAAAAGACAGAAAAGTGGAAGGCAGAGGAAACAAAGGCCAGCAGAAAATAGGACCATTGTATAAATAAAATGTTTACAAATGTTAAAAAGACAAGTCTGAAGGCTCTGGATCTGAATCACGGGGCATTCACAATAAGGTGGACAAATTAACAACACAAATTGGTATAAATGGGTATGATATGAGTGAGATTACGGAGACATGGCTGGTCACCACCGACTGGGAAATATATCGGCCGCTCCTTCACTGTCACTGGGGCAACGTCCTGGAACTCCCTCCCTAACAGCACAGTGGCAGCTCACCCCCACCTTCTGAAGGGCAATTAGGGATGGTCAATAAATGCCGGCCTAACCAGCGACATCCACATCCCATAAATTAAAAAAAAATTTAAATTGAATATCCAAAGCTACTCAATATTTAAGGACAGACAAAAAGGAGGTGGTGGGGTGGTGCTGTTCGTTAAAGATGAAACCAGTGCAATGATGAGAATGGACATTGGTTCAGAACAGATGTTGAATTAGTCTGTGTGGAGCTAAGAAGCAATACAGGATGGGAACATTAGTGGGAGTTGTCTATTGGTCTCCAAACAGTGGTACGGGAGGGATGGCATTGAACAGGAAATGAGAGATACATGTAACAAGGGTGCTACAATAATCACGAGTGACTTTAATCTATATATAGATTAGGCAAACCAAATTAGCCAAAATAATGTGGTGGATGAATTCCTCGGGTGTGTACGAGATGGATTTTTAAACTAGCTTGTTGAGGAACCAACTGAGGAACATGCTATCCTAGATTTGGTATTATACAATGAAACTGCAGCTGTATAAAACCCTGGTTGGACCCCACTCATTTCATTCACTCTGAGCAGTTCTGGGCACCACACCTGGGGAAGCATATTTTGGCCTTGGAGGGAGTGCAATGTAGGTTGACTGAAATGATACCTCATAATAATAATCTTTATTATTGTCACAAGTAGGCTTACATTAACACTGCAATGAAGTTACTATGAAAAGCCCCTAGTCGCCACACTCCGGCCCTGGGGACTTGTCTACCTTAATGCAATTTAGCATACTCAACACTGCCTCCTTTGATATATTTTTTAAAAATAAATTTAGAGTACCCAATTATTTTGTTTCCAATTAAGGGGCACTTTAGCGAGGCCAATCCACCTACCCTGCACATCTTTGAGTTGTGGGGGTGAGACCCACGCAGACACGGGGAGAATGTGCAAACTCCACACGGACAATGACCCGAGAATGGGATCAAACCCGGGTCCTGGGTGCCGTGAGGCAGCAGTGCTAACCACTGCGCCAACGTGCCACCTCCTGCTTTGATATGTTGAAGTTCTCAAGAGTGTTGCTGGGGAAGTTGCTTGAAAAAGCAGCAAGCCTGAGGATTGGAAGCACTTCAGGATTCAGCAAAGGAGGGCTAAGAGGTTGATTAAATGGGAAAATAGAGTATCAGATTAAACTTGCAAAGAACATTAAAGATAAATGTAAAAATTCTCTTGCTATGAATTAGTCTGATCCCGATATCCGACAGTGAGTCTGATCCCGATATCGACAGCGAGTCTAATCCGGATATCAGAAAGTGATTCTGATTCAGATATCCGGCAGTGAATCTGATCCGGATATCCAGCAGTGAGTCTGATCCTGATATCCAACAGTGATTCTGATCCGGATATCGGACAGTGAATCTGATCCGGATATCGGACAGTGAATCTGATCCGGATATCCGACAGTGAATCTGATCCTGATATCTGACAGTGAATCTGATCCGGATATCCAACAGTGATTCTGATCCGGATGTCCGGCAGTGAGTGTAATCCGGATATCGGACAGTGAATCTGATCCAGATATCCGGCAGTGAGTCTAATCCGGATATCCAACAGTGAATCTGATCCGGATATCGGACAGTGAATCTGATCCGGATATCCGACAGTGAATCTGATCCGGATATCTGACAGTGAAAGTGGTCCGGATATCCGACAGTGAATCTGATCCGGATATCTAACAGGGAATTAGTCTGATCCGGATTCCGACAGCGAATTAGTCTGATATGGATTCCGACAGTGAGTCTGATCCGGATATCCAACAGTGAATTAGTCTGACCCGGATATCCAACAGTGAGTTAGTCTGATCCCGATATCCAACAGTGAATTAGTCTGATCCGAATATCGAACAGTGAATTAGTCTGATCCGGATATCGAACAGTGAATTAGTCTGATCCGGATATCCAACAGTGAATTAGTCTGATCCGGATATCCAACAGTGAATTAGTCTGATCCGGATATCCAACAGGGAATTAGTCTGATCCGGATATCCAACAGTGAATTAGTCTGATCCGGATATCGAACAGGGAATTAGTCTGATCCGTATATCCAACAGTGAATTAGTCTGATCCGGATATCCAACAGTGAATTAGTCTGATCCGTATATCCAACAGGGAATTAGTCTGATCCGGATATCCAACAGTGAATTAGTCTGATCCGGATATCCAACAGGGAATTAGTCTGATCCGTATATCCAACAGTGAATTAGTCTGATCAAGATATCCAACAGTGAATTAGTCTGATCCGGATATCAAACACTGAATTAGTCTGATCCGGATACCCAACAGTGAATTAGTCTGATCCCGATATCCAACAGGGAATTAGTCTGATCCGGATATCCAACAGTGAATTATTCTGATCCGGATATCCAACAGTGAATTAGTCTGATCCGGATACCCAACAGTGAATTAGTCTGATCCAGATATCCAACAGTGAATTGATCTGATCCGGATATCCAACAGTGAATTAGTCTGATCCGGATATCCAACAGTGAATTAGTCTGATCCGGATATCCAACAGTGAATTAGTCTGATCCGGATATCCAACAGTGAATTAGTCTGATCCGGATATCCAACAGTGAATTGATCTGATCCGGATATCCAACAGTGAATTAGTCTGATCCAGATATCCAACAGTGAATTAGTCTGATCCGGATATCCAACAGTGAATTAGTCTGATCCCGATATCCAACAGTGAATTAGTCTGATCCGGATATCCAACAGTGAATTGATCTGATCCGGATATCCAACAGTGAATTAGTCTGATCCGGATATCCAACAGTGAATTGATCTGATCCGGATATCCAACAGTGAATTAGTCTGATCCGGATATCCAACAGTGAATTAGTCTGATCCGGATATCCAACAGTGAATTGATCTGATCCGGATATCCAACAGTGAATTAGTCTGATCCGGATATCCAACAGTGAATTGATCTGATCCGGATATCCAACAGTGAATTAGTCTGATCCGGATATCCAACAGTGAATTAGTCTGATCCGGATATCCAACAGTGAATTAGTCTGATCCGGATATCCAACAGTGAATTGATCTGATCCGGATATCCAACAGTGAATTAGTCTGATCCGGATTCCGACAGTGAATTAGTCTGATATGGATTCCGACAGTGAGTCTGATCCGGATATCCAACAGTGAATTAGTCTGACCCGGATATCCAACAGTGAATTGATCTGATCCGGATATCCAACAGTGAATTAGTCTGATCCGGATATCCAACAGTGAATTGATCTGATCCGGATATCCAACAGTGAATTAGTCTGATCCGTATATCCAACAGTGAATTAGTCTGACCCGGATATCCAACAGTGAATTAGTCTGATCCGGATATCCAACAGTGAATTGATCTGATCCGGATATCCAACAGTGAATTAGTCTGATCCGGATTCCGACGAGTCTGATCCGGATGTCCAACAGTGAATCAGTCTGATCCGGATATCCAACAGTGAATTAGTCTGATCCGGATATCCAACAGTGAATTAGTCTGATCCGGATATCCAACAGTGAATTAGTCTGATCCGGATATCCAACAGTGAATTAGTCTGATACGAATATCCAACAGGGAATTAGTCTGATCCGGATATCCAACAGTGAATTAGTCTGATCCGGATATCCAACAGGGAATTAGTCTGATCCGGATATCCAACAGTGAATTAGTCTGATCCGGATATCCAACAGGGAATTAGTCTGATCCGTATATCCAACAGTGAATTAGTCTGATCCGAATATCCAACAGTGAATTATTCTGATCCGGATATCCAACAGTGAATTAGTCTGATCCGGATATCCAACAGGGAATTAGTCTGATCCGGATATCCAACAGTGAATTAGTCTGATCCGGATATCCAACAGGGAATTAGTCTGATCCGGATATCCAACAGTGAATTAGTCTGATCCGAATATCCAACAGGGAATTAGTCTGATCCGGATATCCAACAGTGAATTAGTCTGATCCGGATTCCGACGAGTCTGATCCGGATGTCCAACAGTGAATTAGTCTGATCCGGATATCCAACAGTGAATTAGTCTGATCCGGATATCTAACAGGGAATTAGTCTGATCCGGATATCCAACAGGGAATTAGTCTGATCCGGATATCCAACAGTGAATTAGTCTGATCCGGATATCCAACAGTGAGTTAGTCTGATCCCGATATCCAACAGTGAATTAGTCTGATCCGGATATCCAACAGTGAATTAGTCTGATCCGGATATCCAACAGGGAATTAGTCTGATCCCGATATCCAACAGTGCGTTAGTCTGATCCCGATATCCAACAGTGAATTAGTCTGATCCGAATATCCAACAGGGAATTAGTCTGATCCGAATATCCAACAGGGAATTAGTCTGATCCGGATATCCAACAGTGAATTAGTCTGATCCGGATTCTGACAACCAGTCTGATCCGGATATCCAACAGTGAATTAGTCTGATCCGGATATCCAACAGTGAATTGATCTGATCCGGATATCCAACAGGGAATTAGTCTGATCCGGATTCTGACAATGAGTCTGATCCAGATATCGAACAGTGAATTAGTCTGATCCGGATATCCAACAGTGAGTTAGTCTGAACCCGATATCCAACAGTGAATTAGTCTGATCCGAAAATCCAACAGGGAATTAGTCTGATCCGGATATCCAACAGTGAATTAGTCTGATCCGGATATCCAACAGTGAATTAGTCTGATCCGGATATCTAACAGTGAATTATTCTGATCCGCATGTCCAACTGTGATTTTGTTTAATCTGTATATGTGACAGTTAATCTGATCTGGATTGGTTTGATCCTGATATTGAATGGTGTCTCTAATCTGGATATTCAGCTTTCGGAGTGTGCATGTTGTTATTGCACTGCTTGTTGATGTAGTCGTATTGTTGTCGATGGTTCAGTGAAGAGCAATAAAGAGGCAAGGGGAATATTTACCTTCTGGAGCTACCCAGGCTGGGCAGTACATTCTCCCTGGGCATTGGAAGGAGAACTTGACGTCGGCCATGCTGATTCGAGCTGTCATATCCTCATCAATCTGCTCATCACAAAACATGAAATAATAAATGTGGCTGAACTGAGAGAGAAAAGGCTCCTGTTCATGTTTCAGAATCAAAATGAAATTGATTCAGCCTCGTAGCAGTCACCAACCATTTCCACTCGTCCTATTCAGCCTGGATCCCAGTTACCAGTGGCGTACCGCAGGGATCAGTTCTGGGTCCTCTGCTGTTTGTGATTTTCATTAATGACTTGGATGAGGGAGTTGAAGGGTGGGTCAGTAAATTTGCAGACGATACGAAGATTGGTGGAGTTGTGGATAGTAAGGAGGGCTGTTGTCGGCTGCAAAGAGACATAGATAGGATGCAGAGCTGGGCTGAGAAGTGGCAGATGGAGTTTAACCCTGAAAAGTGTGAGGTTGTCCATTTTGAAAGGACAAACATGAATGCGGAATACAGGGTTAACGGTAGAGTTCTTGGCAATGTGGAGGAGCAGAGAGATCTTGGGGTCTATGTTCATACATCTTTGAAAGTTGCCACTCAAGTGGATAGAGCTGTGAAGAAGGCCTATGGTGTGCTCGCGTTCATTAACAGAGGGATTGAATTTAAGAGCTGTGAGGTGATGATGCAGCTGTACAAAACCTTGGTAAGGCCACATTTGGAGTAGTGTGTGCAGTTCCGGTCGCCTCATTTTAGGAAGGTGTGGAAGCTTTGGAAAAGGTGCAAAGGAGATTTACCAGGATGTTGCCTGGAATGGAGAGTAGGTCTTACGGGGAAAGGTTGAGGGGGAAAGGTTGAGGGTGCTAGGCCTTTTCTCATTAGAACGGAGAAGGATGAGAGGCGACTTGATAGAGGTTTATAAGATGATCAGGGGAATAGATAGACAGTCAGAGACTTTTTCCTCGGGTGGAACAAGCCATTACAAGGGGACATAAATTTAAGGTGAAAGGTGGAAGGTATAGGGGGGATGTCAGAGGTAGGTTCTTTACCCAGAGAGTAGTGGGGGCATGGAATGCACGCCTGTGGAAGTAGTTGAGTCGGAAACATTAGGGACCTTCAAGCAGCTGTTGGATAGGTACATGGATTACGGTAAAATTATATAGTGTAGATTTATTTGTTCTTAAGGGCAGCACGGTAGCATTGTGGATAGCACAATTGCTTCACAGCTCCAGGGTCCCAGGTTCGATTCCAGCTTGGGTCATTGTCTGTGCGGAGTCTGCACATCCTCCCAGTGTCTGCGTGGGTTTCCTCCGGGTGCTCCGGTTTCCTCCCACAGTCCAAAGATGTACAGGTTAGGTGGATTGGCCATGATAAATTGCCCTTAGTGTCCAAAATTGCCCTTGGTGTTGGGTGGAGGTGTTGAGTTTGGGTCGGGTGCTCTTTCCAAGAGCCGGTGCAGACTCAAAGGGCCGAATGGCCTCCTTCTGCACTGTAAATTCAATGATAATCTATGATTAATCTAGGATAAAGGTTCGGCACAACATCGTAGGCCGAAGGGCCTGTTCTGTGCTGTATGTTCTATGTTCTATGTACACGGTTATTCCCCTTCGAAAATTGCCAATTCTCTTCTAACTCACGATTAAATCTGTCTGCTCCACATTCTCAAACCAGGCATTTGAAATCCTAACCACATGTTGGTGTGCGAACAAGGTTTATCGCAAGTCACCGCCTGTTCTTTTGCCAATCTCTAAATTGATGTCCCCTGGTTCTCAACCCTTCCACCAATGGGAGGGGATCTTCTCTGTCTATTCTGTCCAGGCCCATCGTGAGTTTGAGCATATCTATCATTGGAATCAAATGGCCTGTTTGTTGCTGTAAGTTTGATGTAATTCTCAGTAAATCTTCTCCTCACCGTGTCCTCCAAGGAGGAGTACCCCAGCTTCTCCATCCTATCCACAGATATTTACCTTTCTGCCCCGTCCAAGTACCAGCTCCCCTAGGAGATGGTCCCAATGTCGGAGGAATCAAAATTCCTCCCCCCTGCGCCATTTCTACAGCCATGCATTTGTCTGCTCCATCCTCCTTCTCTATTTATACTCACTTGTACACTGGACCAGGAGGAACACAGATTACTACCTTTGAAATGCTGCCTGCTAGTTTCCTTGCTAGCTTCCTGCACTCTGCCTGCAGGCCCACATCCCTGTTTCCACTGGCCTTGCACCGTGTTCACCCTCCCCTCTTTGCAGCCGCTCAATGACATTCTTCACCCTGGCATCAAGGAGGCAACACACCATCCTGGAGACAAACCCATGGCCACACAAACGCCAGTCCTTCCCCTAACTATCCAATCCCCCGGCACTGTTGCTTTCACATTCTTCCTTTGTCTCTGAAAAGCTGAGTCAGCTGTAGTATTGACAGTCAGAGAGATCTAGGTGTACAGGTCCACAGGACACTGAAAGGGGCAACACAGGTGGAGAAGGTCATCAAGAAGGCATACGGCATGCTTGCCTTCATTGGCCGGGGCATTGAGTATAAGAATTGGCAAGTCATGTTGCAGCTGTATAGAACCTTAGTTAGGCCACACTTGGAGTATAGTGTTCAATTCTGGTCGCCACACTACCAGAAGGATGTGGAGGCTTTAGAGAGGGTGCAGAAGAGATTTACCAGAATGTTGCCTGGTATGGAGGGCATTAGCTATGAGGAGCGGTTGAATAAACTCGGTGTGTTCTCACTGGAACGAAGGAGTTGAGGGGCGATCTGATAGAGGTCTACAAAATTATGAGGGGCAAAGACAGAGTGGATAGTCAGAGGCTTTTCCCCAGGGTAGAGGGGTCAATTACTAGGGGGCATAGGTTTAAGGTGCGAGGGGCAAGGTTTAGAGGAGATGTTCGAGGCAAGTTTTTACACAGAGGGTAGTGGGTGCCTGGAACTCGCTACCGGAGGAGGTGGTGGAAGCAGGGACGATAGTGACGATAGTTTAAGGGGCATCTTGACAAATACATGAATAAGATGGGAATAGAGGGATACGGACCCCGGAAGTGTGGAAGATTTTAGTTTAGACGAGCAACATGGTCGGCACGGGCTTGGAGGGCCGAAGGGCCTGTTCCTGTGCTGTACTTTTCTTTGTTCTATTGCTATGAACCTCGCTCTGACTGTGCTCCCTCGATAAACCACCACTAACCTGGCTCTGTGCTCCCTCGATAAACCACCACTAACCTCGCTCTGTGCTCCCTCGATAAACCACCACTAACCTCGCTCTGTGCTCCCTCGATTAACCACCACTAACCTCGCTCTGACTGCGCTCCCTCGATAAACCACCACTAACCTCGCTCTGTGCTCCCTCGATTAACCACCACTAACCTCGCTCTGACTGTGATCCCTCGATAAACCACCACTAACCTCGCTCTGACTGTGCTCCCTCGATAAACCACCACTAACCTTGCTCTGTGCTCCCTCGATAACCCACCACTAACCTCGCTCTGACTGTGCTCCCTCGATAAACCACCACTAACCTCGCTCTGACTGTGCTCCCTCGATAACCCACCACTAACCTCGCTCTGACTGTGCTCCCTCGATAAACCGCCACTAACCTCGCTCTGTGCTCCCTCGATAACCCACCACTAACCTCGCTCTGACTGTGCTCCCTCGATAAACCACCACTAACCTCGCTCTGACTGTGCTCCCTCGATAAACCACCACTAACCTCGCTCTGTGCTCCCTCGATAAACCACCACTAACCTCGCTCTGACTGCGCTCCCTCGATAAACCACCACTAACCTCGCTCTGACTGCGCTCCCTCGATAAACCACCACTAACCTCGCTCTGACTGCGCTCCCTCGATAAACCACCACTAACCTCGCTCTGACTGTGCTCCCTCGATAAACCACCACTAACCTCGCTCTGACTGCGCTCCCTCGATAAACCACCACTAACCTCGCTCTGACTGTGCTCCCTCGATAACCGACCACTAACCTCGCTCTGACTGTTCTCCCTCAATAACCCACCACTAACCTCGCTCTGACTGTGCTCCCTCGATAACCCACCACTAACCTCGCTCTGACTGTGCTTCCTCGATAAACCACCACTAACCTCGCTCTGTGCTCCCTCGATAAACCACCACTAACCTCGCTCTGACTGTGCTCCATAACCCACCACTAACCTCGCTCTGACTGCGGTCCCTCGATAAACCACCACTAACCTCGCTCTGACTGTTCTCCCTCAATAACCCACCACTAACCTCGCTCTGACTGTGCTCCATTGGTAAACGACCACTAACCTCGCTCTGACTGTGCTCCCTCGATAAACCACCACTAACCTCGCTCTGACTGTGCTCCCTCGATAAACCACCACTAACCTCGCTCTGACTGTGCTCCCTCGATAAACCACCACTAACCTCGCTCTGTGCTCCCTCGATAAACCACCACTAACCTCGCTCTGTGCTCCCTCGATAAACCACCACTAACCTCGCACTGTGCTCCCTCGATAACCCACCACTAACCTCGCTCTGACTGTGCTCCCTCGATAAACCACCACTAACCTCGCTCTGACTGTGCTCCCTCGATAAACCACCACTAACCTCGCTCTGTGCTCCCTCGATAACCCACCACTAACCTCGCGCTGACTGTGCTCCCTCGATTACCCACCACTAACCTCGCTCTGACTGTGCTCCCTCGATAACCCACCACTAACCTCGCTCTGACTGTGCTCCCTCGATAAACCACACGAACCTCGCTCTGACTGTGCTCCACAAACCACCACTAACCTCGCTCTGACTGTGCTCCCTCGATAAACCACCACTAACCTCGCTCTGACTGTGCTCGCAATGGGAAACACGCGGCAAAGAGCGCTCGCTATGGGAAACACGCGGCTAAGCGCGCTCGCTATGGGAAACACGCGGCTAAGCGCGCACGGTATGGGAAACACGCGGCAAAGCGCGCTCGCTATGGGAAACACGCGGCTAAGCGCGCTCGGTATGGGAAACACGCGGCGAAGCGCGCTCGCTTTGGGAAACACGTGGCTAAGCGCGCTCGCTATGGGAAACACGCGGCTAAGGGCGCTCGCTATGGGAAACACGCGGCTAAGGGCGCTCGCTATGGGAAACACGCGGCTAAGCGCGCTCGCTATGGGAAACACGCGGCTAAGCGCGCTCGCTATGGGAAACACGCGGCTAAGGTCGCTCGCTATGGGAAACACGCACCTAAGCGCCCTCGCTATGGGAAACACGCGGCTAAGCGCCCTCGCTATGGGAAACACGCAGCTAAGCGCGCTCGGTATGGGAAACACGCGGCTAAGCGCGCTCGCTATGGGAAACACGCGGCTAAGGTCGCTCGCTATGGGAAACACGCGGCTAAGCGCGCAAGGTATGGGAAACACGCGGCAAAGCGCGCTCGCTATGGGAAACAGGCGGCTTAGCGCGCTCGCTATGGGAAACACGCGGCTAAGGTCGCTCGCTATGGGAAACACGCGGCTAAGCTCGCTCGCTATGGGAAACACGCAGCTAAGCGCGCTCGGTATGGGAAACACGCGGCTAAGCGCGCTCGCTATGGGAAACACGCGGCTAAGCACGCTCGGTATGGGAAACACGCGGCTAAGCGCGCTCGCTAAGGGAAAAACGCGGCGAAGCGCGCTCGGTATGGGAAACACGCGGCTAAGCGCGCTCGCTTGGGGAAACACGTGGCTAAGCGCGCTCGCTATGGGAAACACGCGGCTAAGCGCGCTCGGTATGTGAAACACGCGGCTAAGCGCGCTCGCAATGGGAAAAACGCGGTTAAGCGCGCTCGCTATGGGAAACACGCGGCTAAGCGCGCTCGCTATGGGAAACACGCGGCTAAGCGCGCTCGCTATGGGAAACACGCGGGTAAGCACGCTGGCTATGGGAAACACGCGGCTAAGCACGCTCGCTATGGGAAACACGCGGCTAAGCGCGCTCGCTATGGGAAACACGCGGCTAAGCGCGCTCGCTATGGGAAACAAGCAACTAAGCGCGCTCGCTATGGGAAACACGCGGCTAAGCACGCTCGCTATGGGAAACACGCGGCTAAGCGCGCTCGCTATGGGAAACACGCGGCTAAGCGCGCTCGGTATGGGAAACACGCGGCAAAGCGCGCTCGCTAAGTGAAACACGCGGCTAAGCGCGCTCGCAATGGGAAAAACGCGGCTAAGCGCGCTCGCTAAGGGAAACACGCGGCTAAGCGCGCTCGCTATGGGAAACACGCGGCTAAGCACGCTCGCTATGGGAAACACGCGGCTAAGCACGCTCGCTATGGGAAACACGCGGCTAAGCGCGCTCTCTATGGGAAACACGCGGCTAAGCGCGCTCGCTATGGGAAACACGCAACTAAGCGCGCTCGCTATGGGAAACACGCGGCTAAGAACGCTCGCTATGGGAAACACGTGGCTAAGCGCGCTCGCTATGGGAAAGACGCAGCTAAGCGCGCTCGCTATGGGAAACACGCGGCTAAGCGCGCTCGCTATGGGAAACACGCAACTAAGCGCGCTCGCTATGGGAAACACGCGGCTAAGTGCGCTCGCTATGGGAAACACGCGGCTAAGCGCGCTCGCTATGGGAAACACGCGGCTAAGCGCGCTCGCTATGGGAAACACGCGGCTAAGCGCGCTCGCTATGGGAAACACGCGGCTAAGCACGCTCGCTATGGGAAACACGCGGCGAAGCGCGCTCGCTCTGGGTAACACGTGGCTAAGCGCTCTCGGTATGGGATACACGCGGCGAAGCGCGCTCGGTATGGGAAACACGCGGCTAAGCGCGCTCGCTATGGGAAACACGCGGCTAAGCGCGCTCGGTATGGGAAACACGCGGCTAAGCGCGCTCGCTATGGGAAACAGGCGGCTAAACGTGCTCGCTATGGGAAACACGCGGCTAAGCGCGCTCGCAATGGGAAACACGCGGCTAAGCGCGCTCGGTATGGGAAACACGCAGCTAAGCGCGCTCGCTATGGGAAACACACGGCTAAGGTCGCTCGCTATGGGAAACACGCGGCCAAGCACGCTCGCTATGGGAAACACGCGGCTAAGCACGCTCGCTATGGGAAACACGCAGCTAAGCGCGCTCGCTATGGGAAACACGCAGCTAAGCACGCTCGGTATGGGAAACACGCGGCTAAGCACGCTCGGTATGGGAAACACGCGGCTAAGCACGCTCGCTATGGGAAACACGTGGCTAAGCACGCTCGCTATGGGAAACACGCAGCTAAGCACGCTCGCTATGGGAAACACGCGGCCAAGCACGCTCGCTATGGGAAACACGCGGCTAAGCACGCTCGGTATGGGAAACACGCGGCTAAGCACGCTCGGTATGGGAAACACGCGGCTAAGCACGCTCGCTATGGGAAACACGCGGCTAAGCGCGCTCGCTATGGGAAACACGCGGCTAAACGCGCTCGCTATGGGAAACACGTGGCTAAGCGCGCTCGGTTTGGGAAACACGCGGCTAAGCGCGCTCGCTATGGGAAACACGCGGCTAAGCGCGCTCGCTATGGGAAACACACGGCTAAGGGCGCTCGCTATGGGAAACACGCGGCTAAGCGCGCTCGGTATGGGAAACACGCGGCTAAGCGCGCTCGGTATGGGAAACACGCGGCTAAGCGCGCTCGCTATGGGAAACACACGGCTAAGGGCGCTCGCTATGGGAAACACGCGGCTAAGCGCGCTCGGTATGGGAAACACGCGGCTAAGCGCGCTCGGTATGGGAAACACGCGGATAAGCGCGCTCGGTATGGGAAACACGCGGCTAAGCACGCTCGCTATGGGAAACACGCGGCTAAGCGCGCTCGGTATGGGAAACACGCGGCCAAGCACGCTCGCTATGGGAAACACGCGGCTAAGCGCGCTCGCTATGGGAAACACGCGGCTAAGCGCGCTCGCTATGGGAAACACGTGGCTAAGGGCGCTCGCTATGGGAAACACACGGCTAAGCGCGCTCGCTATGGGAAACACGCGGCTAAGCACGCTCGCTATGGGAAACACGCGGCTAAGCTCGCTCGCTATGGGAAACACGCGGCTAAGTGCGCTCGGTATGGGAAACACGCGGCTAAGCGCGCTCGCTATGGGAAACACGCGGCTAAGCGCGCTCGCTATGGGAAACACGCGGCTAAGCGCGCTCGCTATGGGAAACACGCGGCTAAGCGCGCTCGGTATGGGAAACACCCGGCTAAGGGCGCTCGGTATGGGAAACACCCGGCTAAGAGCGCTCGGTATGGGAAACATGCGGCTAAGCACGCTCGGTATGGGAAACACGCGGCTAAGCGCGCTCGGTATGGGAAACACGCGGCTAAGCACGCTCGGTATGGGAAACACGCAGCTAAGCGCGCTCGCTATGGGAAACACACGGCTAAGGTCGCTCGCTATGGGAAACACGCGGCCAAGCACGCTCGCTATGGGAAACACGCGGCTAAGCGCGCTCGCTATGGGAAACACGCGGCTAAGCACGCTCGGTACGGGAAACACGCGGCTAAGGGCGCTCGGTATGGGAAACACGCGGCTGAGCGCGCTCGCTATGGGAAACACGCGGCTAAGCGCGCTCGCTATGGGAAACACGCAACTAAGCGCGCTCGCTATGGGAAACACGCGGCTAAGCACGCTCGCTATGGGAAACACGCGGCTAAGCGCGCTCGCTATGGGAAACACGCGGCTAAGCGCGCTCGGTATGGGAAACACGCGGCAAAGCGCGCTCGCTATGTGAAACACGCGGCTAAGCGCGCTCGCAATGGGAAAAACGCGGCTAAGCGCGCTCGCTAAGGGAAACACGCGGCTAAGCGCGCTCGCTATGGGAAACACGCGGCTAAGCGCGCTCGCTATGGGAAACACGCGGCTAAGCACGCTCGCTATGGGAAACACGCGGCTAAGCGCGCTCGCTATGGGAAACACGCGGCGAAGCGCGCTCGGTATGGGAAACACGCGGCTAAGCGCGCTCGCTATGGGAAACACGCGGCTAAGCGCGTTCGGTATGGGAAACACGCGGCTAAGCGCGCTCGCTATGGGAAACACGCGGCTAAACGTGCTCGCTATGGGAAACACGCGGCTAAGCGCGCTCGCAATGGGAAACACGCGGCTAAGCGCGCTCGGTATGGGAAACACGCGGCTAAGCGCGCTCGCTATGGGAAACACACGGCTAAGGTCGCTCGCTATGGGAATCACGCGGCCAAGCACGCTCGCTATGGGAAACACGCGGCTAAGCGCGCTCGCTATGGGAAACACGCGGCTAAGCACGCTCGGTATGGGAAACACGCGGCTAAGCACGCTCGGTATGGGAAACACGCGGCTAAGCACGCTCGCTATGGGAAACATGTGGCTAAGCGCGCTCGCTATGGGAAACACGCGGCTAAGCGCGCTCGGTATGGGAAACACGCGGCCAAGCACGCTCGCTATGGGAAACACGCAGCTAAGCGCGCTCGCTATGGGAAACACGCGGCTAAGCGCGCTCGGTATGGGAAACACGCGGCTAAGCGCGCTCGGTATGGGAAACACGCGGCCAAGCACGCTCGCTATGGGAAACACGCGGCTAAGCGCGCTCGCTATGGGAAACACGCGGCTAAGCGCGCTCGCTATGGGAAACACGTGGCTAAGGGCGCTCGCTATGGGAAACACACGGCTAAGCGCGCTCGCTATGGGAAACACGCGGCTAAGCACGCTCGCTATGGGAAACACGCGGCTAAGCTCGCTCGCTATGGGAAACACGCGGCTAAGTGCGCTCGGTATGGGAAACACGCGGCTAAGCGCGCTCGCTATGGGAAACACGCGGCTAAGCGCGCTCGCTATGGGAAACACGCGGCTAAGCGCGCTCGCTATGGGAAACACGCGGCTAAGCGCCCTCGGTATGGGAAACACCCGGCTAAGGGCGCTCGGTATGGGAAACATGCGGCTAAGCACGCTCGGTATGGGAAACACGCGGCTAAGCGCGCTCGGTATGGGAAACACGCGGCTAAGCACGCTCGGTATGGGAAACACGCAGCTAAGCGCGCTCGCTATGGGAAACACACGGCTAAGGTCGCTCGCTATGGGAAACACGCGGCCAAGCACGCTCGCTATGGGAAACACGCGGCTAAGCGCGCTCGCTATGGGAAACACGCGGCTAAGCACGCTCGGTACGGGAAACACGCGGCTAAGGGCGCTCGGTATGGGAAACACGCGGCTGAGCGCGCTCGCTTTGGGAAACACGCGGCTAAGCGCGCTCGCTATGGGAAACACGCAACTAAGCGCGCTCGCTATGGGAAACACGCGGCTAAGCACGCTCGCTATGGGAAACACGCGGCTAAGCACGCTCGGTATGGGAAACACGCGGCGAAGCGCGCTCGCTCTGGGTAACACGTGGCTAAGCGCGCTCGGTATGGGAAACACGCGGCGAAGCGCGCTCGGTATGGGAAACACGCGGCTAAGCGCGCTCGCTATGGGAAACACGCGGCTAAGCGCGCTCGGTATGGGAAACACGCGGCTAAGCGCGCTCGCTATGGGAAACACGCGGCTAAACGTGCTCGCTATGGGAAACACGCGGCTAAGCGCGCTCGCAATGGGAAACACGCGGCTAAGCACGCTCGGTATGGGAAACACGCGGCTAAGCGCGCTCGCTATGGGAAACACGCGGCTAAGCGCGCTCGCTATGGGAAACACGCAACTAAGCGCGCTCGCTAAACCACCACTAACCTCGCTCTGACTGCGCTCCCTCGATAAACCACCACTAACCTCGCTCTGACTGCGCTCCCTCGATAAACCACCACTAACCTCGCTCTGACTGCGCTCCCTCGATAAACCACCACTAACCTCGCTCTGACTGCGCTCCCTCGATAAACCACCACTAACCTCGCTCTGACTGCGCTCCCTCGATAAACCACCACTAACCTCGCTCTGACTGTGCTCCCTCGATAACCCACCACTAACCTCGCTCTGACTGTTCTCCCTCAATAACCCACCACTAACCTCGCTCTGACTGTGCTTCCTCGATAAACCACCACTAACCTCGCTCTGTGCTCCCTCGATAAACCACCACTAACCTCGCTCTGACTGTGCTCCATAACCCACCACTAACCTCGCTCTGACTGCGGTCCCTCGATAAACCACCACTAACCTCGCTCTGACTGTTCTCCCTCAATAACCCACCACTAACCTCGCTCTGACTGTGCTCCATTGGTAAACGACCACTAACCTCGCTCTGACTGTGCTCCCTCGATAAACCACCACTAACCTCGCTCTGACTGTGCTCCCTCGATAAACCACCACTAACCTCGCTCTGACTGTGCTCCCTCGATAAACCACCACTAACCTCGCTCTGTGCTCCCTCGATAAACCACCACTAACCTCGCTCTGTGCTCCCTCGATAAACCACCACTAACCTCGCACTGTGCTCCCTCGATAACCCACCACTAACCTCGCTCTGACTGTGCTCCCTCGATAAACCACCACTAACCTCGCTCTGACTGTGCTCCCTCGATAAACCACCACTAACCTCGCTCTGTGCTCCCTCGATAACCCACCACTAACCTCGCGCTGACTGTGCTCCCTCGATAACCCACCACTAACCTCGCTCTGACTGTGCTCCCTCGATAACCCACCACTAACCTCGCTCTGACTGTGCTCCCTCGATAAACCACACGAACCTCGCTCTGACTGTGCTCCACAAACCACCACTAACCTCGCTCTGACTGTGCTCCCTCGATAAACCACCACTAACCTCGCTCTCACTGTGCTCGCAATGGGAAACACGCGGCAAAGAGCGCTCGCTATGGGAAACACGCGGCTAAGCGCGCTCGCTATGGGAAACACGCGGCTAAGCGCGCACGGTATGGGAAACACGCGGCAAAGCGCGCTCGCTATGGGAAACACGCGGCTAAGCGCGCTCGCTATGGGAAACACGCGGCTAAGCGCGCTCGGTATGGGAAACACGCGGCGAAGCGCGCTCGCTATGGGAAACACGCGGCGAAGCGCGCTCGCTATGGGAAACACGCGGCTAAGGGCGCTCGCTATGGGAAACACGCGGCTAAGCGCGCTCGCTATGGGAAACACGCGGCTAAGCGCGCTCGCTATGGGAAACACGCGGCTAAGGTCGCTCGCTATGGGAAACACGCACCTAAGCGCCCTCGCTATGGGAAACACGCGGCTAAGCGCCCTCGCTATGGGAAACACGCAGCTAAGCGCGCTCGGTATGGGAAACACGCGGCTAAGCGCGCTCGCTATGGGAAACACGCGGCTAAGGTCGCTCGCTATGGGAAACACGCGGCTAAGCGCGCAAGGTATGGGAAACACGCGGCAAAGCGCGCTCGCTATGGGAAACAGGCGGCTCAGCGCGCTCGCTATGGGAAACACGCGGCTAAGGTCGCTCGCTATGGGAAACACGCGGCTAAGCTCGCTCGCTATGGGAAACACGCAGCTAAGCGCGCTCGGTATGGGAAACACGCGGCTAAGCGCGCTCGCTATGGGAAACACGCGGCTAAGCACGCTCGGTATGGGAAACACGCGGCTAAGCGCGCTCGCTAAGGGAAAAACGCGGCGAAGCGCGCTCGGTATGGGAAACACGCGGCTAAGCGCGCTCGCTTTGGGAAACACGTGGCTAAGCGCGCTCGCTATGGGAAACACGCGGCTAAGCGCGCTCGGTATGTGAAACACGCGGCTAAGCGCGCTCGCAATGGAAAAAACGCGGTTAAGCGCGCTCGCTATGGGAAACACGCGGCTAAGCGCGCTCGCTATGGGAAACACGCGGGTAAGCACGCTGGCTATGGGAAACACGCGGCTAAGCACGCTCGCTACGGGAAACACGCGGCTAAGCGCGCTCGCTATGGGAAACACGCGGCTAAGCGCGCTCGCTATGGGAAACACGCAACTAAGCGCGCTCGCTATGGGAAACACGCGGCTAAGCACGCTCGCTATGGGAAACACGCGGCTAAGCGCGCTCGCTATGGGAAACACGCGGCTAAGCGCGCTCGCTATGGGAAACACGCGGCTAAGCGCGCTCGCTATGGGAAACACGCGGCTAAGCGCGCTCGCTATGGGAAACACGCGGCTAAGCGCCCTCGGTATGGGAAACACCCGGCTAAGGGCGCTCGGTATGGGAAACATGCGGCTAAGCACGCTCGGTATGGGAAACACGCGGCTAAGCGCGCTCGGTATGGGAAACACGCGGCTAAGCACGCTCGGTATGGGAAACACGCAGCTAAGCGCGCTCGCTATGGGAAACACACGGCTAAGGTCGCTCGCTATGGGAAACACGCGGCCAAGCACGCTCGCTATGGGAAACACGCGGCTAAGCGCGCTCGCTATGGGAAACACGCGGCTAAGCACGCTCGGTACGGGAAACACGCGGCTAAGGGCGCTCGGTATGGGAAACACGCGGCTGAGCGCGCTCGCTATGGGAAACACGCGGCTAAGCGCGCTCGCTATGGGAAACACGCAACTAAGCGCGCTCGCTATGGGAAACACGCGGCTAAGCACGCTCGCTATGGGAAACACGCGGCTAAGCACGCTCGGTATGGGAAACACGCGGCGAAGCGCGCTCGCTCTGGGTAACACGTGGCTAAGCGCGCTCGGTATGGGAAACACGCGGCGAAGCGCGCTCGGTATGGGAAACACGCGGCTAAGCGCGCTCGCTATGGGAAACACGCGGCTAAGCGCGCTCGGTATGGGAAACACGCGGCTAAGCGCGCTCGCTATGGGAAACACGCGGCTAAACGTGCTCGCTATGGGAAACACGCGGCTAAGCGCGCTCGCAATGGGAAACACGCGGCTAAGCACGCTCGGTATGGGAAACACGCGGCTAAGCGCGCTCGCTATGGGAAACACGCGGCTAAGCGCGCTCGCTATGGGAAACACGCAACTAAGCGCGCTCGCTAAACCACCACTAACCTCGCTCTGACTGCGCTCCCTCGATAAACCACCACTAACCTCGCTCTGACTGCGCTCCCTCGATAAACCACCACTAACCTCGCTCTGACTGCGCTCCCTCGATAAACCACCACTAACCTCGCTCTGACTGCGCTCCCTCGATAAACCACCACTAACCTCGCTCTGACTGCGCTCCCTCGATAAACCACCACTAACCTCGCTCTGACTGTGCTCCCTCGATAACCCACCACTAACCTCGCTCTGACTGTTCTCCCTCAATAACCCACCACTAACCTCGCTCTGACTGTGCTCCCTCGATAACCCACCACTAACCTCGCTCTGACTGTGCTTCCTCGATAAACCACCACTAACCTCGCTCTGTGCTCCCTCGATAAACCACCACTAACCTCGCTCTGACTGTGCTCCATAACCCACCACTAACCTCGCTCTGACTGCGGTCCCTCGATAAACCACCACTAACCTCGCTCTGACTGTTCTCCCTCAATAACCCACCACTAACCTCGCTCTGACTGTGCTCCATTGGTAAACGACCACTAACCTCGCTCTGACTGTGCTCCCTCGATAAACCACCACTAACCTCGCTCTGACTGTGCTCCCTCGATAAACCACCACTAACCTCGCTCTGACTGTGCTCCCTCGATAAACCACCACTAACCTCGCTCTGTGCTCCCTCGATAAACCACCACTAACCTCGCTCTGTGCTCCCTCGATAAACCACCACTAACCTCGCACTGTGCTCCCTCGATAACCCACCACTAACCTCGCTCTGACTGTGCTCCCTCGATAAACCACCACTAACCTCGCTCTGACTGTGCTCCCTCGATAAACCACCACTAACCTCGCTCTGTGCTCCCTCGATAACCCACCACTAACCTCGCGCTGACTGTGCTCCCTCGATAACCCACCACTAACCTCGCTCTGACTGTGCTCCCTCGATAACCCACCACTAACCTCGCTCTGACTGTGCTCCCTCGATAAACCACACGAACCTCGCTCTCACTGTGCTCGCAATGGGAAACACGCGGCAAAGAGCGCTCGCTATGGGAAACACGCGGCTAAGCGCGCTCGCTATGGGAAACACGCGGCTAAGCGCGCACGGTATGGGAAACACGCGGCAAAGCGCGCTCGCTATGGGAAACACGCGGCTAAGCGCGCTCGCTATGGGAAACACGCGGCTAAGCGCGCTCGGTATGGGAAACACGCGGCGAAGCGCGCTCGCTATGGGAAACACGCGGCGAAGCGCGCTCGCTATGGGAAACACGTGGCTAAGCGCGCTCGCTATGGGAAACACGCGGCTAAGGGCGCTCGCTATGGGAAACACGCGGCTAAGCGCGCTCGCTATGGGAAACACGCGGCTAAGCGCGCTCGCTATGGGAAACACGCGGCTAAGGTCGCTCGCTATGGGAAACACGCACCTAAGCGCCCTCGCTATGGGAAACACGCGGCTAAGCGCCCTCGCTATGGGAAACACGCAGCTAAGCGCGCTCGGTATGGGAAACACGCGGCTAAGCGCGCTCGCTATGGGAAACACGCGGCTAAGGTCGCTCGCTATGGGAAACACGCGGCTAAGCGCGCAAGGTATGGGAAACACGCGGCAAAGCGCGCTCGCTATGGGAAACAGGCGGCTTAGCGCGCTCGCTATGGGAAACACGCGGCTAAGGTCGCTCGCTATGGGAAACACGCGGCTAAGCTCGCTCGCTATGGGAAACACGCAGCTAAGCGCGCTCGGTATGGGAAACACGCGGCTAAGCGCGCTCGCTATGGGAAACACGCGGCTAAGCACGCTCGGTATGGGAAACACGCGGCTAAGCGCGCTCGCTAAGGGAAAAACGCGGCGAAGCGCGCTCGGTATGGGAAACACGCGGCCAAGCGCGCTCGCTATGGGAAACACGCGGCTAAGCGCGCTCGGTATGTGAAACACGCGGCTAAGCGCGCTCGCAATGGGAAAAACGCGGTTAAGCACGCTCGCTATGGGAAACACGCGGCCAAGCGCGCTCGCTATGGGAAACACGCGGCTAAGCGCGCTCGGTATGTGAAACACGCGGCTAAGCGCGCTCGCAATGGGAAAAACGCGGTTAAGCGCGCTCGCTATGGGAAACACGCGGCTAAGCGCGCTCGCTATGGGAAACACGCGGGTAAGCACGCTGGCTATGGGAAACACGCGGCTAAGCACGCTCGCTATGGGAAACACGCGGCTAAGCGCGCTCGCTATGGGAAACACGCGGCTAAGCGCGCTCGCTATGGGAAACACGCAACTAAGCGCGCTCGCTATGGGAAACACGCGGCTAAGCACGCTCGCT
Organism: Scyliorhinus torazame; assembly: GCF_047496885.1. Lineage (NCBI taxonomy): Eukaryota > Metazoa > Chordata > Chondrichthyes > Carcharhiniformes > Scyliorhinidae > Scyliorhinus > Scyliorhinus torazame. Next base: position 212,211,769 of record NC_092721.1, on the reverse strand, counting down.
ATGGGAAACACGCGGCTAAGCGCGCTCGCTATGGGAAACACGCGGCTAAGCGCGCTCGGTATGGGAAACACGCGGCTAAGCACGCTCGCTATGGGAAACACGTGGCTAAGCACGCTCGCTATGGGAAACACGCAGCTAAGCACGCTCGCTATGGGAAACACGCGGCCAAGCACGCTCGCTATGGGAAACACGCGGCTAAGCACGCTCGGTATGGGAAACACGCGGCTAAGCACGCTCGGTATGGGAAACACGCGGCTAAGCACGCTCGCTATGGGAAACACGCAGCTAAGCGCGCTCGCTATGGGAAACACGCGGCTAAACGCGCTCGCTATGGGAAACACGTGGCTAAGCGCGCTCGGTTTGGGAAACACGCGGCTAAGCGCGCTCGCTATGGGAAACACGCGGCTAAGCGCGCTCGCTATGGGAAACACGCGGCTAAGCGCGCTCGCTATGGGAAACACACGGCTAAGGGCGCTCGCTATGGGAAACACGCGGCTAAGCGCGCTCGGTATGGGAAACACGCGGCTAAGCGCGCTCGGTATGGGAAACACGCGGCTAAGCGCGCTCGCTATGGGAAACACACGGCTAAGGGCGCTCGCTATGGGAAACACGCGGCTAAGCGCGCTCGGTATGGGAAACACGCGGCTAAGCGCGCTCGGTATGGGAAACACGCGGATAAGCGCGCTCGGTATGGGAAACACGCGGCTAAGCACGCTCGCTATGGGAAACACGCGGCTAAGCGCGCTCGGTATGGGAAACACGCGGCCAAGCACGCTCGCTATGGGAAACACGCGGCTAAGCGCGCTCGCTATGGGAAACACGCGGCTAAGCGCGCTCGCTATGGGAAACACGTGGCTAAGGGCGCTCGCTATGGGAAACACACGGCTAAGCGCGCTCGCTATGGGAAACACGCGGCTAAGCACGCTCGCTATGGGAAACACGCGGCTAAGCTCGCTCGCTATGGGAAACACGCGGCTAAGTGCGCTCGGTATGGGAAACACGCGGCTAAGCGCGCTCGCTATGGGAAACACGCGGCTAAGCGCGCTCGCTATGGGAAACACGCGGCTAAGCGCGCTCGCTATGGGAAACACGCGGCTAAGCACCCTCGGTATGGGAAACACCCGGCTAAGGGCGCTCGGTATGGGAAACACGCGGCTAAGCGCGCTCGGTATGGGAAACATGCGGCTAAGCACGCTCGGTATGGGAAACACGCGGCTAAGCGCGCTCGGTATGGGAAACACGCGGCTAAGCACGCTCGGTATGGGAAACACGCAGCTAAGCGCGCTCGCTATGGGAAACACACGGCTAAGGTCGCTCGCTATGGGAAACACGCGGCCAAGCACGCTCGCTATGGGAAACACGCGGCTAAGCGCGCTCGCTATGGGAAACACGCGGCTAAGCACGCTCGGTACGGGAAACACGCGGCTAAGGGCGCTCGGTATGGGAAACACGCGGCTGAGCGCGCTCGCTATGGGAAACACGCGGCTAAGCGCGCTCGCTATGGGAAACACGCAACTAAGCGCGCTCGCTATGGGAAACACGCGGCTAAGCACGCTCGCTATGGGAAACACGCGGCTAAGCGCGCTCGCTATGGGAAACACGCGGCTAAGCGCGCTCGGTATGGGAAACACGCGGCAAAGCGCGCTCGCTATGTGAAACACGCGGCTAAGCGCGCTCGCAATGGGAAAAACGCGGCTAAGCGCGCTCGCTAAGGGAAACACGCGGCTAAGCGCGCTCGCTATGGGAAACACGCGGCTAAGCACGCTCGCTATGGGAAACACGCGGCTAAGCACGCTCGCTATGGGAAACACGCGGCTAAGCGCGCTCGCTATGGGAAACACGCGGCTAAGCGCGCTCGCTATGGGAAACACGCAACTAAGCGCGCTCGCTATGGGAAACACGCGGCTAAGCACGCTCGCTATGGGAAACACGTGGCTAAGCGCACTCGCTATGGGAAAGACGCAGCTAAGCGCGCTCGCTATGGGAAACACGCCGCTAAGCGCGCTCGCTATGGGAAACACGCAACTAAGCGCGCTCGCTATGGGAAACACGCGGCTAAGTGCGCTCGCTATGGGAAACACGCGGCTAAGCGCGCTCGCTATGGGAAACACGCGGCTAAGCGCGCTCGCTATGGGAAACACGCGGCTAAGCGCGCTCGCTATGGGAAACACGCGGCTAAGCACGCTCGGTATGGGAAACACGCGGCGAAGCGCGCTCGCACTGGGTAACACGTGGCTAAGCGCGCTCGGTATGGGAAACACGCGGCGAAGCGCGCTCGGTATGGGAAACACGCGGCTAAGCGCGCTCGCTATGGGAAACACGCGGCTAAGCGCGCTCGGTATGGGAAACACGCGGCTAAGCACGCTCGGTATGGGAAACACGCGGCTAAGCGCGCTCGGTTTGGGAACACGCGGCTAAGCACGCTCGGTATGGGAAACACGCAGCTAAGCGCGCTCGCTATGGGAAACACACGGCTAAGGTCGCTCGCTATGGGAAACACGCGGCCAAGCACGCTCGCTATGGGAAACACGCGGCTAAGCGCGCTCGCTATGGGAAACACGCGGCTAAGCACGCTCGCTACGGGAAACACGCGGCTAAGGGCGCTCGGTATGGGAAACACGCGGCTGAGCGCGCTCGCTATGGGAAACACGCGGCTAAACGCGCTCGCTATGGGAAACACGCAACTAAGCGCGCTCGCTATGGGAAACACGCGGCTAAGCACGCTCGCTATGGGAAACACGCGGCTAGGCACGCTCGGTATGGGAAACACGCGGCGAAGCGCGCTCGCTCTGGGTAACAGGTGGCTAAGCGCGCTCGGTATGGGAAACACGCGGCGAAGCGCGCTCGGTATGGGAAACACGCGGCTAAGCGCGCTCGCTATGGGAAACACGCGGCTAAGCGCGCTCGGTATGGGAAACACGCGGCTAAGCGCGCTCGCTATGGGAAACACGCGGCTAAACGTGCTCGCTATGGGAAACACGCGGCTAAGCGCGCTCGCAATGGGAAACACGCGGCTAAGCGCGCTCGGTATGGGAAACACGCGGCTAAGCGCGCTCGCTATGGGAAACACACGGCTAAGGTCGCTCGCTATGGGAAACACGCGGCCAAGCAAGCTCGCTATGGGAAACACGCGGCTAAGCGCGCTCGCTATGGGAAACACGCGGCTAAGCACGCTCGGTATGGGAAACACGCGGCTAAGCACGCTCGGTATGGGAAACACGCGGCTAAGCACGCTCGCTATGGGAAACATGTGGCTAAGCGCGCTCGCTATGGGAAACACGCGGCTAAGCGCGCTCGGTATGGGAAACACGCGGCCAAGCACGCTCGCTATGGGAAACACGCAGCTAAGCGCGCTCGCTATGGGAAACACGCGGCTAAGCGCGCTCGGTATGGGAAACACGCGGCTAAGCGCGCTCGCTATGGGAAACACGCGGCTAAGCGCGCTCGCTATGGGAAACACGCGGCTAAACGCGCTCGCGATGGGAAACACGTGGCTAAGCGCGCTCGGTTTGGGAAACACGCGGCTAAGCGCGCTCGCTATGGGAAACACGCGGCTAAGCGCGCTCGCTATGGGAAACACGCGGCTAAGCGCGCTCGCTATGGGAAACACACGGCTAAGGGCGCTCGCTATGGGAAACACGCGGCTAAGCACGCTCGGTATGGGAAACACGCGGCTAAGCGCGCTCGGTATGGGAAACACGCGGCTAAGCGCGCTCGCTATGGGAAACACACGGCTAAAGGCGCTCGCTATGGGAAACACGCGGCTAAGCGCGCTCGGTATGGGAAACACGCGGCTAAGCGCGCTCGGTATGGGAAACACGCGGATAAGCGCGCTCGGTATGGGAAACACGCGGCTAAGCACGCTCGCTATGGGAAACACGCGGCTAAGCGCGCTCGGTATGGGAAACACGCGGCAAAGCACGCTCGCTATGGGAAACACGCGGCTAAGCGCGCTCGCTATGGGAAACACGCGGCTAAGCGTGCTCGCTATGGGAAACACGTGGCTAAGGGCGCTCGCTATGGGAAACACACGGCTAAGCGCGCTCGCTATGGGAAACACGCGGCTAAGCACGCTCGCTATGGGAAACACGCGGCTAAGCTCGCTCGCTATGGGAAACACGCGGCTAAGTGCGCTCGGTATGGGAAACACGCGGCTAAGCGCGCTCGCTATGGGAAACACGCGGCTAAGCGCGCTCGCTATGGGAAACACGCGGCTAAGCGCGCTCGCTATGGGAAACACGCGGCTAAGCATGCTCGGTATGGGAAACACCCGGCTAAGGGCGCTCGGTATGGGAAACACGCGGCTAAGCGCGCTCGGTATGGGAAACATGCGGCTAAGCACGCTCGGTATGGGAAACACGCGGCTAAGCGCGCTCGGTATGGGAAACACGCGGCTAAGCACGCTCGGTATGGGAAACACGCAGCTAAGCGCGCTCGCTATGGGAAACACACGGCTAAGGTCGCTCGCTATGGGAAACACGCGGCCAAGCACGCTCGCTATGGGAAACACGCGGCTGAGCGCGCTCGCTATGGGAAACACGCGGCTAAGGTCGCTCGCTATGGGAAACACGCGGCCAAGCACGCTCGCTATGGGAAACACGCGGCTAAGCGCGCTCGCTATGGGAAACACGCGGCTAAGCGCGCTCGCTATGGGAAACACGCGGCTAAGCGCGCTCGCTATGGGAAACACGCGGCTAAGCACCCTCGGTATGGGAAACACCCGGCTGAGGGCGCTCGGTATGGGAAACACGCGGCTAAGCGCGCTCGGTATGGGAAACATGCGGCTAAGCACGCTCGGTATGGCAAACACGCGGCTAAGCGCGCTCGGTATGGGAAACACGCGGCTAAGCACGCTCGGTATGGGAAACACGCAGCTAAGCGCGCTCGCTATGGGAAACACACGGCTAAGGTCGCTCGCTATGGGAAACACGCGGCCAAGCACGCTCGCTATGGGAAACACGCGGCTAAGCGCGCTCGCTATGGGTAACACGCGGCTAAGCACGCTCGGTACGGGAAACACGCGGCTAAGGGCGCTCGGTATGGGAAACACGCGGCTGAGCGCGCTCGCTATGGGAAACACGCGGCTAAGCGCGCTCGCTATGGGAAACACGCAACTAAGCGCGCTCGCTATGGGAAACACGCGGCTAAGCACGCTCGCTATGGGAAACACGCGGCTAAGCGCGCTCGCTATGGGAAACACGCGGCTAAGCGCGCTCGGTATGGGAAACACGCGGCAAAGCGCGCTCGCTATGTGAAACACGCGGCTAAGCGCGCTCGCAATGGGAAAAACGCGGCTAAGCGCGCTCGCTAAGGGAAACACGCGGCTAAGCGCGCTCGCTATGGGAAACACGCGGCTAAGGTCGCTCGCTATGGGAAACACGCGGCCAAGCACGCTCGCTATGGGAAACACGCGGCTAAGCGCGCTCGCTATGGGAAACACGCGGCTAAGCGCGCTCGCTATGGGAAACACGCGGCTAAGCGCGCTCGCTATGGGAAACACGCGGCTAAGCACCCTCGGTATGGGAAACACCCGGCTAAGGGCGCTCGGTATGGGAAACACGCGGCTAAGCGCGCTCGGTATGGGAAACATGCGGCTAAGCACGCTCGGTATGGGAAACACGCGGCTAAGCGCGCTCGGTATGGGAAACACGCGGCTAAGCACGCTCGGTATGGGAAACACGCAGCTAAGCGCGCTCGCTATGGGAAACACACGGCTAAGGTCGCTCGCTATGGGAAACACGCGGCCAAGCACGCTCGCTATGGGAAACACGCGGCTAAGCGCGCTCGCTATGGGTAACACGCGGCTAAGCACGCTCGGTACGGGAAACACGCGGCTAAGGGCGCTCGGTATGGGAAACACGCGGCTGAGCGCGCTCGCTATGGGAAACACGCGGCTAAGCGCGCTCGCTATGGGAAACACGCAACTAAGCGCGCTCGCTATGGGAAACACGCGGCTAAGCACGCTCGCTATGGGAAACACGCGGCTAAGCGCGCTCGCTATGGGAAACACGCGGCTAAGCGCGCTCGGTATGGGAAACACGCGGCAAAGCGCGCTCGCTATGTGAAACACGCGGCTAAGCGCGCTCGCAATGGGAAAAACGCGGCTAAGCGCGCTCGCTAAGGGAAACACGCGGCTAAGCGCGCTCGCTATGGGAAACACGCGGCTAAGCACGCTCGCTATGGGAAACACGCGGCTAAGCACGCTCGCTATGGGAAACACGCGGCTAAGCGCGCTCGCTATGGGAAACACGCGGCTAAGCGCGCTCGCTATGGGAAACACGCAACTAAGCGCGCTCGCTATGGGAAACACGCGGCTAAGCACGCTCGCTATGGGAAACACGTGGCTAAGCGCACTCGCTATGGGAAAGACGCAGCTAAGCGCGCTCGCTATGGGAAACACGCGGCTAAGCGCGCTCGCTATGGGAAACACGCAACTAAGCGCGCTCGCTATGGGAAACACGCGGCTAAGTGCGCTCGCTATGGGAAACACGCGGCTAAGCGCGCTCGCTATGGGAAACACGCGGCTAAGCGCGCTCGCTATGGGAAACACGCGGCTAAGCGCGCTCGCTATGGGAAACACGCGGCTAAGCACGCTCGGTATGGGAAACACGCGGCGAAGCGCGCTCGCTCTGGGTAACACGTGGCGAAGCGCGCTCGGTATGGGAAACACGCGGCGAAGCGCGCTCGGTATGGGAAACACGCGGCTAAGCGCGCTCGCTATGGGAAACACGCGGCTAAGCGCGCTCGGTATGGGAAACACGCGGCAAAGCGCGCTCGCTATGGGAAACACGCGGCTAAACGTGCTCGCTATGGGAAACACGCGGCTAAGCGCGCTCGCAATGGGAAACACGCGGCTAAGCGCGCTCGGTATGGGAAACACGCGGCTAAGCGCGCTCGCTATGGGAAACACACGGCTAAGGTCGCTCGCTATGGGAAACACGCGGCCAAGCTCGCTCGCTATGGGAAACACACGGCTAAGTGCGCTCGGTATGGGAAACACGCGGCTAAGCGCGCTCGCTATGGGAAACACGCGGCTAAGCGCGCTCGCTATGGGAAACACGCGGCTAAGCGCGCTCGCTATGGGAAACACGCGGCTAAGCACCCTCGGTATGGGAAGCACCCGGCTAAGGGCGCTCGGTATGGGAAACACGCGGCTAAGCGCGCTCGGTATGGGAAACACGCGGCTAAGCGCGCTCGGTATGGGAAACATGCGGCTAAGCACGCTCGGTATGGGAAACACGCGGCTAAGCGCGCTCGGTATGGGAAACACGCGGCTAAGCACGCTCGGTATGGGAAACACGCAGCTAAGCGCGCTCGCTATGGGAAACACACGGCTAAGGTCGCTCGCTATGGGAAACACGCGGCCAAGCACGCTCGCTATGGGAAACACGCGGCTAAGCGCGCTCGCTATGGGAAACACGCGGCTAAGCACGCTCGGTACGGGAAACACGCGGCTAAGGGCGCTCGGTATGGGAAACACGCGGCTGAGCGCGCTCGCTATGGGAAACACGCGGCTAAGCGCGCTCGCTATGGGAAACACGCAACTAAGCGCGCTCGCTATGGGAAACACGCGGCTAAGCACGCTCGCTGTGGGAAACACGCGGCTAAGCACGCTCGGTATGGGAAACACGCGGCGAAGCGCGCTCGCTCTGGGTAACACGTGGCTAAGCGCGCTCGGTATGGGAAACACGCGGCGAAGCGCGCTCGGTATGGGAAACACGCGGCTAAGCGCGCTCGCTATGGGAAACACGCGGCTAAGCGCGCTCGGTATGGGAAACACGCGGCTAAGCGCGCTCGCTATGGGAAACACGCGGCTAAACGTGCTCGCTATGGGAAACACGCGGCTAAGCGCGCTCGCAATGGGAAACACGCGGCTAAGCGCGCTCGGTATGGGAAACACGCGGCTAAGCGCGCTCGCTATGGGAAACACACGGCTAAGGTCGCTCGCTATGGGAAACACGCGGCCAAGCACGCTCGCTATGGGAAACACGCGGCTAAGCGCGCTCGCTATGGGAAACACGCGGCTAAGCACGCTCGGTATGGGAAACACGCGGCTAAGCACGCTCGGTATGGGAAACACGCGGCTAAGCACGCTCGCTATGGGAAACATGTGGCTAAGCGCGCTCGCTATGGGAAACACGCGGCTAAGCGCGCTCGGTATGGGAATCACGCGGCCAAGCACGCTCGCTATGGGAAACACGCAGCTAAGCGCGCTCGCTATGGGAAACACGCGGCTAAGCGCGCTCGGTATGGGAAACACGCGGCTAAGCGCGCTCGCTATGGGAAACACGCGGCTAAACGCGCTCGCTATGGGAAACACGCGGCTAAACGCGCTCGCGATGGGAAACACGTGGCTAAGCGCGCTCGGTTAGGGAAACACGCGGCTAAGCGCGCTCGCTATGGGAAACACGCGGCTAAGCGCGCTCGCTATGGGAAACACGCGGCTAAGCGCGCTCGCTATGGGAAACACACGGCTAAGGGCGCTCGCTATGGGAAACACGCGGCTAAGCACGCTCGGTATGGGAAACACGCGGCTAAGCGCGCTCGGTATGGGAAACATACGGCTAAGCGCGCTCGCTATGGGAAACACACGGCTAAAGGCGCTCGCTATGGGAAACACGCGGCTAAGCGCGCTCGGTATGGGAAACACGCGGCTAAGCGCGCTCGCTATGGGAAACACGCGGATAAGCGCGCTCGGTATGGGAAACACGCGGCTAAGCACGCTCGCTATGGGAAACACGCGGCTAAGCGCGCTCGGTATGGGAAACACGCGGCCAAGCACGCTCGCTATGGGAAACACGCGGCTAAGCGCGCTCGCTATGGGAAACACGCGGCTAAGCGCGCTCGCTATGGGAAACACGTGGCTAAGGGCGCTCGCTATGGGAAACACACGGCTAAGCGCGCTCGCTATGGGAAACACGCGGCTAAGCACGCTCGCTATGGGAAACACGCGGCTAAGCTCGCTCGCTATGGGAAACACGCGGCTAAGTGCGCTCGGTATGGGAAACACGCGGCTAAGCGCGCTCGCTATGGGAAACACGCGGCTAAGCGCGCTCGCCATGGGAAACACGCGGCTAAGCGCGCTCGCTATGGGAAACACGCGGCTAAGCACGCTCGGTATGGGAAACACCCGGCTAAGGGCGCTCGGTATGGGAAACACGCGGCTAAGCGCGCTCGGTATGGGAAACATGCGGCTAAGCACGCTCGGTATGGGAAACACGCGGCTAAGCGCGCTCGGTATGGGAAACACGCGGCTAAGCACGCTCGGTATGGGAAACACGCAGCTAAGCGCGCTCGCTATGGGAAACACACGGCTAAGGTCGCTCGCTATGGGAAACACGCGGCCAAGCACGCTCGCTATGGGAAACACGCGGCTAAGCGCGCTCGCTATGGGAAACACGCGGCTAAGGTCGCTCGCTATGGGAAACACGCGGCCAAGCACGCTCGCTATGGGAAACACGCGGCTAAGCGCGCTCGCTATGGGAAACACGCGGCTAAGCACGCTCGGTATGGGAAACACGCGGCTAAGGGCGCTCGGTATGGGAAACACGCGGCTAAGCGCGCTCGGTATGGGAAACATGCGGCTAAGCACGCTCGGTATGGGAAACACGCGGCTAAGCGCGCTCGGTATGGGAAACACGCGGCTAAGCACGCTCGGTATGGGAAACACGCAGCTAAGCGCGTTCGCTATGGGAAACACACGGCTAAGGTCGCTCGCTATGGGAAACACGCGGCCAAGCACGCTCGCTATGGGAAACACGCGGCTAAGCGCGCTCGCTATGGGAAACACGCGGCTAAGCACGCTCGGTATGGGAAACACGCGGCTAAGGGCGCTCGGTATGGGAAACACGCGGCTAAGCGCGCTCGCTATGGGCAACACACGGCTAAGCACGCTCGGTATGGGAAACACGCGGCTAAGCACGCTCGCTATGGGAAACACGTGGCTAAGCGCGCTCGCTATGGGAAACACGCGGCTAAGCGCGCTCGGTATGGGAAACACGCGGCCAAGCACGGTCGCTATGGGAAACACGCAGCTAAGCGCGCTCGCTATGGGAAACACGCGGCTAAGCGCGCTCGCTATGGGAAACGCGGCTAAGCGCGCTCGCTATGGGAAACACGCGGCTAAGCGCGCTCGCTATGGGAAACACGCGGCTAAGCGCGCTCGCTATGGGAAACACGCGGCTAAGCGCGCTCGGTATGGGAAACACGCGGCGAAGCGCGCTCGCTATGGGAAACACGCGGCGAAGCGCGCTCGCTATGGGAAACACGCGGCTAAGCGCGCTCGCTATGGGAAACACGCGGCTAAGGTCGCTCGCTATGGGAAACACGCGGCTAAGCGCCCTCGCTATGGGAAACACGCGGCTAAGCGCCCTCGCTATGGGAAACACGCAGCTAAGCGCGCTCGGTATGGGAAACACGCGGCTAAGCGCGCTCGCTATGGGAAACACGCGGCTAAGGTCGCTCGCTATGGGAAACACGCGGCTAAGCGCGCACGGTATAGGAAACACGCGGCAAAGCGCGCTCGCTATGGGAAACAGGCGGCTTAGCGCGCTCGCTGTGGGAAACACGCGGCTAAGGTCGCTCGCTATGGGAAACACGCGGCTAAGCTCGCTCGCTATGGGAAACACGCAGCGAAGCGCGCTCGGTATGGGAAACACGCGGCTAAGCGCGCTCGCTATGGGAAACACGCGGCTAAGCACGCTCGGTATGGGAAACACGCGGCTAAGCGCGCTCGCTAAGGGAAAAACGCGGCGAAGCGCGCTCGGTATGGGAAACACGCGGCTAAGCGCGCTCGCTTTGGGAAACACGTGGCGAAGCGCGCTCGCTATGGGAAACACGCGGCTAAGCGCGCTAGGTATGTGAAACACGCGGCTAAGCGCGCTCGCAATAGGAAAAACGCGGCTAAGCGCGCTCGCTATGGGAAACACGCGGCTAAGCGCGCTCGCTATGGGAAACACGCGGGTAAGCACGCCGGCTATGGGAAACACGCGGCTAAGCACGCTCGCTATGGGAAACACGCGGCTAAGCGCGCTCGCTATGGGAAACACGCGGCTAAGGTCGCTCGCTATGGGAAACACGCGGCCAAGCACGCTCGCTATGGGAAACACGCGGCTAAGCGCGCTCGCTATGGGAAACACGCGGCTAAGCACGCTCGGTATGGGAAACACGCGGCTAAGGGCGCTCGGTATGGGAAACACGCGGCTAAGCGCGCTCGCTATGGGCAACACACGGCTAAGCACGCTCGGTATGGGAAACACGCGGCTAAGCACGCTCGCTATGGGAAACACGTGGCTAAGCGCGCTCGCTATGGGAAACACGCGGCTAAGCGCGCTCGGTATGGGAAACACGCGGCCAAGCACGGTCGCTATGGGAAACACGCAGCTAAGCGCGCTCGCTATGGGAAACACGCGGCTAAGCGCGCTCGCTATGGGAAACGCGGCTAAGCGCGCTCGCTATGGGAAACACGCGGCTAAGCGCGCTCGCTATGGGAAACACGCGGCTAAGCGCGCTCGCTATGGGAAACACGCGGCTAAGCGCGCTCGGTATGGGAAACACGCGGCGAAGCGCGCTCGCTATGGGAAACACGCGGCGAAGCGCGCTCGCTATGGGAAACACGCGGCTAAGCGCGCTCGCTATGGGAAACACGCGGCTAAGGTCGCTCGCTATGGGAAACACGCGGCTAAGCGCCCTCGCTATGGGAAACACGCGGCTAAGCGCCCTCGCTATGGGAAACACGCAGCTAAGCGCGCTCGGTATGGGAAACACGCGGCTAAGCGCGCTCACTATGGGAAACACGCGGCTAAGGTCGCTCGCTATGGGAAACACGCGGCTAAGCGCGCACGGTATAGGAAACACGCGGCAAAGCGCGCTCGCTATGGGAAACAGGCGGCTTAGCGCGCTCGCTATGGGAAACACGCGGCTAAGGTCGCTCGCTATGGGAAACACGCGGCTAAGCTCGCTCGCTATGGGAAACACGCAGCGAAGCGCGCTCGGTATGGGAAACACGCGGCTAAGCGCGCTCGCTATGGGAAACACGCGGCTAAGCACGCTCGGTATGGGAAACACGCGGCTAAGCGCGCTCGCTAAGGGAAAAACGCGGCGAAGCGCGCTCGGTATGGGAAACACGCGGCTAAGCGCGCTCGCTTTGGGAAACACGTGGCGAAGCGCGCTCGCTATGGGAAACACGCGGCTAAGCGCGCTAGGTATGTGAAACACGCGGCTAAGCGCGCTCGCAATAGGAAAAACGCGGCTAAGCGCGCTCGCTATGGGAAACACGCGGCTAAGCGCGCTCGCTATGGGAAACACGCGGGTAAGCACGCTCGCTATGGGAAACACGCGGCTAAACGCGCTCGCGATGGGAAACACGTGGCTAAGCGCGCTCGGTTAGGGAAACACGCGGCTAAGCGCGCTCGCTATGGGAAACACGCGGCTAAGCGCGCTCGCTATGGGAAACACGCGGCTAAGCGCGCTCGCTATGGGAAACACACGGCTAAGGGCGCTCGCTATGGGAAACACGCGGCTAAGCACGCTCGGTATGGGAAACACGCGGCTAAGCGCGCTCGGTATGGGAAACATACGGCTAAGCGCGCTCGCTATGGGAAACACACGGCTAAAGGCGCTCGCTATGGGAAACACGCGGCTAAGCGCGCTCGGTATGGGAAACACGCGGCTAAGCGCGCTCGCTATGGGAAACACGCGGATAAGCGCGCTCGGTATGGGAAACACGCGGCTAAGCACGCTCGCTATGGGAAACACGCGGCTAAGCGCGCTCGGTATGGGAAACACGCGGCCAAGCACGCTCGCTATGGGAAACACGCGGCTAAGCGCGCTCGCTATGGGAAACACGCGGCTAAGCGCGCTCGCTATGGGAAACACGTGGCTAAGGGCGCTCGCTATGGGAAACACACGGCTAAGCGCGCTCGCTATGGGAAACACGCGGCTAAGCACGCTCGCTATGGGAAACACGCGGCTAAGCTCGCTCGCTATGGGAAACACGCGGCTAAGTGCGCTCGGTATGGGAAACACGCGGCTAAGCGCGCTCGCTATGGGAAACACGCGGCTAAGCGCGCTCGCCATGGGAAACACGCGGCTAAGCGCGCTCGCTATGGGAAACACGCGGCTAAGCACGCTCGGTATGGGAAACACCCGGCTAAGGGCGCTCGGTATGGGAAACACGCGGCTAAGCGCGCTCGGTATGGGAAACATGCGGCTAAGCACGCTCGGTATGGGAAACACGCGGCTAAGCGCGCTCGGTATGGGAAACACGCGGCTAAGCACGCTCGGTATGGGAAACACGCAGCTAAGCGCGCTCGCTATGGGAAACACACGGCTAAGGTCGCTCGCTATGGGAAACACGCGGCCAAGCACGCTCGCTATGGGAAACACGCGGCTAAGCGCGCTCGCTATGGGAAACACGCGGCTAAGGTCGCTCGCTATGGGAAACACGCGGCCAAGCACGCTCGCTATGGGAAACACGCGGCTAAGCGCGCTCGCTATGGGAAACACGCGGCTAAGCACGCTCGGTATGGGAAACACGCGGCTAAGGGCGCTCGGTATGGGAAACACGCGGCTAAGCGCGCTCGGTATGGGAAACATGCGGCTAAGCACGCTCGGTATGGGAAACACGCGGCTAAGCGCGCTCGGTATGGGAAACACGCGGCTAAGCACGCTCGGTATGGGAAACACGCAGCTAAGCGCGTTCGCTATGGGAAACACACGGCTAAGGTCGCTCGCTATGGGAAACACGCGGCCAAGCACGCTCGCTATGGGAAACACGCGGCTAAGCGCGCTCGCTATGGGAAACACGCGGCTAAGCACGCTCGGTATGGGAAACACGCGGCTAAGGGCGCTCGGTATGGGAAACACGCGGCTAAGCGCGCTCGCTATGGGCAACACACGGCTAAGCACGCTCGGTATGGGAAACACGCGGCTAAGCACGCTCGCTATGGGAAACACGTGGCTAAGCGCGCTCGCTATGGGAAACACGCGGCTAAGCGCGCTCGGTATGGGAAACACGCGGCCAAGCACGGTCGCTATGGGAAACACGCAGCTAAGCGCGCTCGCTATGGGAAACACGCGGCTAAGCGCGCTCGCTATGGGAAACGCGGCTAAGCGCGCTCGCTATGGGAAACACGCGGCTAAGCGCGCTCGCTATGGGAAACACGCGGCTAAGCGCGCTCGCTATGGGAAACACGCGGCTAAGCGCGCTCGGTATGGGAAACACGCGGCGAAGCGCGCTCGCTATGGGAAACACGCGGCGAAGCGCGCTCGCTATGGGAAACACGCGGCTAAGCGCGCTCGCTATGGGAAACACGCGGCTAAGGTCGCTCGCTATGGGAAACACGCGGCTAAGCGCCCTCGCTATGGGAAACACGCGGCTAAGCGCCCTCGCTATGGGAAACACGCAGCTAAGCGCGCTCGGTATGGGAAACACGCGGCTAAGCGCGCTCGCTATGGGAAACACGCGGCTAAGGTCGCTCGCTATGGGAAACACGCGGCTAAGCGCGCACGGTATAGGAAACACGCGGCAAAGCGCGCTCGCTATGGGAAACAGGCGGCTTAGCGCGCTCGCTGTGGGAAACACGCGGCTAAGGTCGCTCGCTATGGGAAACACGCGGCTAAGCTCGCTCGCTATGGGAAACACGCAGCGAAGCGCGCTCGGTATGGGAAACACGCGGCTAAGCGCGCTCGCTATGGGAAACACGCGGCTAAGCACGCTCGGTATGGGAAACACGCGGCTAAGCGCGCTCGCTAAGGGAAAAACGCGGCGAAGCGCGCTCGGTATGGGAAACACGCGGCTAAGCGCGCTCGCTTTGGGAAACACGTGGCGAAGCGCGCTCGCTATGGGAAACACGCGGCTAAGCGCGCTAGGTATGTGAAACACGCGGCTAAGCGCGCTCGCAATAGGAAAAACGCGGCTAAGCGCGCTCGCTATGGGAAACACGCGGCTAAGCGCGCTCGCTATGGGAAACACGCGGGTAAGCACGCCGGCTATGGGAAACACGCGGCTAAGCACGCTCGCTATGGGAAACACGCGGCTAAGCGCGCTCGCTATGGGAAACACGCGGCTAAGGTCGCTCGCTATGGGAAACACGCGGCCAAGCACGCTCGCTATGGGAAACACGCGGCTAAGCGCGCTCGCTATGGGAAACACGCGGCTAAGCACGCTCGGTATGGGAAACACGCGGCTAAGGGCGCTCGGTATGGGAAACACGCGGCTAAGCGCGCTCGCTATGGGCAACACACGGCTAAGCACGCTCGGTATGGGAAACACGCGGCTAAGCACGCTCGCTATGGGAAACACGTGGCTAAGCGCGCTCGCTATGGGAAACACGCGGCTAAGCGCGCTCGGTATGGGAAACACGCGGCCAAGCACGGTCGCTATGGGAAACACGCAGCTAAGCGCGCTCGCTATGGGAAACACGCGGCTAAGCGCGCTCGCTATGGGAAACGCGGCTAAGCGCGCTCGCTATGGGAAACACGCGGCTAAGCGCGCTCGCTATGGGAAACACGCGGCTAAGCGCGCTCGCTATGGGAAACACGCGGCTAAGCGCGCTCGGTATGGGAAACACGCGGCGAAGCGCGCTCGCTATGGGAAACACGCGGCGAAGCGCGCTCGCTATGGGAAACACGCGGCTAAGCGCGCTCGCTATGGGAAACACGCGGCTAAGGTCGCTCGCTATGGGAAACACGCGGCTAAGCGCCCTCGCTATGGGAAACACGCGGCTAAGCGCCCTCGCTATGGGAAACACGCAGCTAAGCGCGCTCGGTATGGGAAACACGCGGCTAAGCGCGCTCACTATGGGAAACACGCGGCTAAGGTCGCTCGCTATGGGAAACACGCGGCTAAGCGCGCACGGTATAGGAAACACGCGGCAAAGCGCGCTCGCTATGGGAAACAGGCGGCTTAGCGCGCTCGCTATGGGAAACACGCGGCTAAGGTCGCTCGCTATGGGAAACACGCGGCTAAGCTCGCTCGCTATGGGAAACACGCAGCGAAGCGCGCTCGGTATGGGAAACACGCGGCTAAGCGCGCTCGCTATGGGAAACACGCGGCTAAGCACGCTCGGTATGGGAAACACGCGGCTAAGCGCGCTCGCTAAGGGAAAAACGCGGCGAAGCGCGCTCGGTATGGGAAACACGCGGCTAAGCGCGCTCGCTTTGGGAAACACGTGGCGAAGCGCGCTCGCTATGGGAAACACGCGGCTAAGCGCGCTAGGTATGTGAAACACGCGGCTAAGCGCGCTCGCAATAGGAAAAACGCGGCTAAGCGCGCTCGCTATGGGAAACACGCGGCTAAGCGCGCTCGCTATGGGAAACACGCGGGGAAGCACGCCGGCTATGGGAAACACGCGGCTAAGCACGCTCGCTATGGGAAACACGCGGCTAAGCGCGCTCGCTATGGGAAACACGCGGCTAAGCGCGCTCGCTATGGGAAACACGCAACTAAGCGCGCTCGCTATGGGAAACACGCAACTAAGCGCGCTCGCTATGGGAAACACGCGGCTAAGCTCGCTCGCTATGGGAAACACGTGGCTAAGCGCGCTCGCTATGGGAAAGACGCAGCTAAGCGCGCTCGCTATGGGAAACACGCGGCTAAGCGCGCTCGCTATGGGAAACACGCAACTAAGCGCGCTCGCTATGGGAAACACGCGGCTAAGTGCGCTCGCTATGGGAAACACGCGGCTAAGCGCGCTCGCTATGGGAAACACGCGGCTAAGCGCGCTCGCTATGGGAAACACGCGGCTAAGCGCGCTCGCTATGGGAAACACGCGGCTAAGCACGCTCGGTATGGGAAACACGCGGCTAAGCGCGCTCGCTCTGGGTAACACGTGGCTAAGCGCGCTCGGTATGGGAAACACGCGGCGAAGCGCGCTCGGTATGGGAAACACGCGGCTAAGCGCGCTCGCTATGGGAAACACGCGGCTAAGCGCGCTCGGTATGGGAAACACGCGGCTAAGCGCGCTCGCTATGGGAAACACGCGGCAAAACGTGCTCGCTATGGGAAACACGCGGCTAAGCGCGCTCGCAATGGGAAACACGCGGCTAAGCGCGCTCGGTATGGGAAACACGCGGCTAAGCGCGCTCGCTATGGGAAACACACGGCTAAGGTCGCTCGCTATGGGAAACATGCGGCCAAGCACGCTCGCTATGGGAAACACGCGGCTAAGCGCGCTCGCTATGGGAAACACGCGGCTAAGCACGCTCGGTATGGGAAACACGCGGCTAAGCACGCTCGGTATGGGAAACACGCGGCTAAGCACGCTCGCTATGGGAAACACGTGGCTAAGCGCGCTCGCTATGGGAAACACGCGGCTAAGCTCGCTCGGTATGGGAAATTCGCGGCCAAGCACGCTCGCTATGGGAAACACGCAGCTAAGCGCGCTCGCTATGGGAAACACGCGGCTAAGCGCGCTCGCTATGGGAAACACGCGGCTAAGCGCGCTCGCTATGGGAAACACGCGGCTAAGCACGCTCGGTATGGGAAACACGCGGCTAAGCGCGCTCGGTATGGGAAACACGCGGCTAAGCGCGCTCGGTATGGGAAACACGCGGCTAAGCACGCTCGCTATGGGAAACACGCGGCTCAGCGCGCTCGGTATGGGAAACACGCGGCCAAGCACGCTCGCTATGGGAAACACGCGGCTAAGCGCGCTCGCTATGGGAAACACGCGGCTAAGCGCGCTCGCTATGGGAAACACGTGGCTAAGGGCGCTCGCTATGGGAAACACACGGCTAAGCGCGCTCGCTATGGGAAACACGCGGCTAAGCACGCTCGCTATGGGAAACACGCGGCTAAGCTCGCTCGCGATGGGAAACACGCGGCTAAGTGCGCTCGGTATGGGAAACACGCGGCTAAGCGCGCTCGCTATGGGAAACACGCGGCCAAGCACGCTCGGTATGGGAAACACCCGGCTAAGGGCGCTCGGTATGGGAAACACGCGGCTAAGCACGCTCGCTATGGGAAACACGTGGCTAAGCGCGCTCGCTATGGGAAACACGCGGCTAAGCTCGCTCGGTATGGGAAACTCGCGGCCAAGCACGCTCGCTATGGGAAACACGCAGCTAAGCGCGCTCGCTATGGGAAACACGCGGCTAAGCACGCTCGCTATGGGAAACACGCGGCTAAGCGCGCTCGCTATGGGAAACACGCGGCTAAACGCGCTCGCTATGGGAAACACGTGGCTAAGCGCGCTCGGTTTGGGAAACACGCGGCTAAGCGCGCTCGCTATGGGAAACACGCGGCGAAGCGCGCTCGCTATGGGAAACACGCGGCTAAGCGCGCTCGCTATGGGAAACACACGGCTAAGGGCGCTCGCTATGGGAAACACGCGGCTAAGCACGCTCGGTATGGGAAACACGCGGCTAAGCGCGCTCGGTATGGGAAACACGCGGCTAAGCGCGCTCGGTATGGGAAACACGCGGCTAAGCACGCTCGCTATGGGAAACACGCGGCTCAGCGCGCTCGGTATGGGAAACACGCGGCCAAGCACGCTCGCTATGGGAAACACGCAGCTAAGCGCGCTCGCTATGGGAAACACGCGGCTAAGCGCGCTCACTATGGGAAACACGTGGCTAAGGGCGCTCGCTATGGGAAACACACGGCTAAGCGCGCTCGCTATGGGAAACACGCGGCTAAGCACGCTCGCTATGGGAAACACGCGGCTAAGCTCGCTCGCTATGGGAAACACGCGGCTAAGTGCGCTCGGTATGGGAAACACGCGGCTAAGCGCGCTCGCTATGGGAAACACGCGGCCAAGCACGCTCGGTATGGGAAACACCCGGCTAAGGGCGCTCGGTATGGGAAACACGCGGCTAAGCGCGCTCGGTATGGGAAACATGCGGCTCAGCACGCTCGGTATGGGAAACACGCGGCTAAGCGCGCTCGGTATGGGAAACACGCGGCTAAGCGCGCTCGCTATGGGAAACACACGGCTAAGCGCGCTCGCTATGGGAAACACACGGCTAAGGTCGCTCGCTATGGGAAACACGCGGCCAAGCACGCTCGCTATGGGAAACACGCGGCTAAGCGCGCTCGCTATGGGAAACACGCGGCTAAGCACGCTCGGTATGGGAAACACGGGGCTAAGCGCGCTCGCTATGGGAAACACGCGGCTAAGCGCGCTCGCTATGGGAAACACGTGGCTAAGGGCGCTCGCTATGGGAAACACACGGCTAAGCGCGCTCGCTATGGGAAACACGCGGCTAAGCACGCTCGCTATGGGAAACACGCGGCTAAGCTCGCTCGCTATGGGAAACACGCGGCTAAGTGCGCTCGGTATGGGAAACACGCGGCTAAGCGCGCTCGCTATGGGAAACACGCGGCTACGCACGCTCGGTATGGGAAACACCCGGCTAAGGGCGCTCGGTATGGGAAACACGCGGCTAAGCGCGCTCGGTATGGGAAACACGCGGCTAAGCGCGCTCGGTATGGGAAACACGCGGCTAAGCGCGCTCGCTATGGGAAACACACGGCTAAGGTCGCTCGCTATGGGAAACACGCGGCCAAGCACGCTCGCTATGGGAAACACGCGGCTAAGCGCGCTCGCTATGGGAAACACGCGGCTAAGCACGCTCGGTAAGGGAAACACGCGGCTAAGCGCGCTCGCTATGGGAAACACACGGCTAAGGTCGCTCGCTATGGGAAACACGCGGCCAAGCACGCTCGCTATGGGAAACACGCGGCTAAGCGCGCTCGCTATGGGAAACACACGGCTAAGGTCGCTCGCTATGGGAAACACGCGGCCAAGCACGCTCGCTATGGGAAACACGCGGCTAAGCGCGCTCGCTATGGGAAACACGCGGCTAAGCACGCTCGGTATGGGAAACACGCGGCTAAGCACGCTCGCTATGGGAAACACGTGGCTAAGCGCGCTCGCTATGGGAAACACGCGGCTAAGCGCGCTCGGTATGGGAAACACGCGGCCAAGCACGCTCGCTATGGGAAACACGCAGCTAAGCGCGCTCGCTATGGGAAACACGCGGCTAAGCGCGCTCGCTATGGGAAACGCGGCTAAGCGCGCTCGCTATGGGAAACGCGGCTAAGCGCGCTCGCTATGGGAAACACGCGGCTAAGCGCGCTCGCTATGGGAAACACGCGGCTAAGCGCGCTCGCTATGGGAAACACGCGGCTAAGCGCGCTCGGTATGGGAAACACGCGGCTAAGCGCGCTCGCTATGGGAAACACGCGGCTAAGGGCGCTCGCTATGGGAAACACGCGGCTAAGCGCGCTCTGTATGGGAAACACGTGGCTAAGCTCGCTCGCTATGGGAAACACGCAGCTAAGCGGGCTCGGTATGGGAAACACGCGGCTAAGCGCGCTCGCTATGGGAAACACGCGGCTAAGCACGCTCGGTATGGGAAACACGCGGCTAAGCGCGCTCGCTCAGGGAAAAACACGGCGAAGCGCGCTCGGTATGGGAAACACGCGGCTAAGCGCGCTCACTTTGGGAAACACGTGGCTAAGCGCGCTCGCTATGGGAAACACGCGGCTAAGCGCGCTCGGTATGTGAAACACGCGGCTAAGCACGCTCGCAATGGGAAAAACGCGGCTAAGCGCGCTCGCTATGGGAAACACGCGGCTAAGCGCGCTCGCTATGGGAAACACGCGGGTAAGCACGCTGGCTATGGGAAACACGCGGCTAAGCACGCTCGCTATGGGAAACACGCGGCTAAGCGCGCTCGCTATGGGAAACACGCGGCTAAGCGCGCTCGCTATGGGAAACACGCAACTAAGCGCGCTCGCTATGGGAAACACGCGGCTAAGCACGCTCGCTATGGGAAACACGCGGCTAAGCGCGCTCGCTATGGGAAACACGCGGCTAAGCGCGCTCGGTATGGGTAACACGCGGCAAAGCGCGCTCGCTATGTGAAACACGCGGCTAAGCGCGCTCGCAATGGGAAAAACGCGGCTAAGCGCGCTCGCTATGGGAAACACGCGGCTAAGCGCGCTCGCTATGGGAAACACGCGGCTAAGCACGCTCGCTATGGGAAACACGCGGCTAAGCACGCTCGCTATGGGAAACACGCGGCTAAGCGCGCTCGCTATGGGAAACACGCGGCTAAGCGCGCTCGCTATGGGAAACACGCGGCTAAGCGCGCTCCCTATGGGAAACACGCAACTAAGCGCGCTCGCTATGGGAAACACGCGGCTAAGCACGCTCGCTATGGGAAACACGCGGCTAAGCGCGCTCGCTATGGGAAAGACGCAGCTAAGCGCGCTCGCTATGGGAAACACGCAACTAAGCGCGCTCGCTATGGGAAACACGCGGCTAAGCGCGCTCGGTATGGGAAACACGCGGCTAAGCGCGCTCGCTATGGGAAACACGCGGCTAAGCGCGCTCGCTATGGTAAACACGCGGCTAAGCGCGCTCGCTATGGGAAACACGCGGCTAAGCGCGCTCGGTATGGGAAACACGCGGCCAAGCACGCTCGCTATGGGAAACACGCAGCTAAGCGCGCTCGCTATGGGAAACACGCGGCTAAGCGCGCTCGCTATGGGAAACGCGGCTAAGCGCGCTCGCTATGGGAAACGCGGCTAAGCGCGCTCGCTATGGGAAACACGCGGCTAAGCGCGCTCGCTATGGGAAACACGCGGCTAAGCGCGCTCGCTATGGGAAACACGCGGCTAAGCGCGCTCGGTATGGGAAACACGCGGCTAAGCGCGCTCGCTATGGGAAACACGCGGCTAAGGGCGCTCGCTATGGGAAACACGCGGCTAAGCGCGCTCTGTATGGGAAACACGCGGCTAAGCTCGCTCGCTATGGGAAACACGCAGCTAAGCGGGCTCGGTATGGGAAACACGCGGCTAAGCGCGCTCGCTATGGGAAACACGCGGCTAAGCACGCTCGGTATGGGAAACACGCGGCTAAGCGCGCTCGCTCAGGGAAAAACACGGCGAAGCGCGCTCGGTATGGGAAACACGCGGCTAAGCGCGCTCACTTTGGGAAACACGTGGCTAAGCGCGCTCGCTATGGGAAACACGCGGCTAAGCGCGCTCGGTATGTGAAACACGCGGCTAAGCACGCTCGCAATGGGAAAAACGCGGCTAAGCGCGCTCGCTATGGGAAACACGCGGCTAAGCGCGCTCGCTATGGGAAACACGCGGGTAAGCACGCTGGCTATGGGAAACACGCGGCTAAGCACGCTCGCTATGGGAAACACGCGGCTAAGCGCGCTCGCTATGGGAAACACGCGGCTAAGCGCGCTCGCTATGGGAAACACGCAACTAAGCGCGCTCGCTATGGGAAACACGCGGCTAAGCACGCTCGCTATGGGAAACACGCGGCTAAGCGCGCTCGCTATGGGAAACACGCGGCTAAGCGCGCTCGGTATGGGTAACACGCGGCAAAGCGCGCTCGCTATGTGAAACACGCGGCTAAGCGCGCTCGCAATGGGAAAAACGCGGCTAAGCGCGCTCGCTATGGGAAACACGCGGCTAAGCGCGCTCGCTATGGGAAACACGCGGCTAAGCACGCTCGCTATGGGAAACACGCGGCTAAGCACGCTCGCTATGGGAAACACGCGGCTAAGCGCGCTCGCTATGGGAAACACGCGGCTAAGCGCGCTCGCTATGGGAAACACGCGGCTAAGCGCGCTCCCTATGGGAAACACGCAACTAAGCGCGCTCGCTATGGGAAACACGCGGCTAAGCACGCTCGCTATGGGAAACACGCGGCTAAGCGCGCTCGCTATGGGAAAGACGCAGCTAAGCGCGCTCGCTATGGGAAACACGCAACTCAGCGCGCTCGCTATGGGAAACACGCGGCTAAGCGCGCTCGGTATGGGAAACACGCGGCTAAGCGCGCTCGCTATGGGAAACACGCGGCTAAGCGCGCTCGCTATGGTAAACACGCGGCTAAGCGCGCTCGCTATGGGAAACACGCGGCCAAGCTCGCTCGGTATGGGAAACACGCGGCTAAGCACGCTCGCTATGGGAAACACGCGGCCAAGCACGCTCGCTATGGGAAACACGCGGCTAAGCGCGCTCGCTATGGGAAACACGCGGCTAAGCACGCTCGGTATGGGAAACACGCGGCTAAGGGCGCTCGGTATGGGAAACACGCGGCTAAGCGCGCTCGCTATGGGAAACACACGGCTAAGGTCGCTCGCTATGGGAAACACGCGGCCAAGCACGCTCACTATGGGAGACACGCGGCTAAGCGCGCTCGCTATGGGAAACACACGGCTAAGGTCGCTCGCTGTGGGAAACACGCGGCCAAGCACGCTCGCTATGGGAAACACGCGGCTAAGCGCGCTCGCTATGGGAAACACGCGGCTAAGCACGCTCGGTATGGGAAACACCCGGCTAAGGGCGCTCGGTATGGGAAACACGCGGCTAAGCGCGCTCGCTTTGGGAAACACGTGGCTAAGCGCGCTCGCTATGGGAAACACGCGGCTAAGCGCGCTCGGTATGTGAAACACGCGGCTAAGCGCGCTCGAAATGGGAAAAACGCGGCTAAGCGCGCTCGCTATGGGAAACACGCGGCTAAGCGCGCTCGCTATGGGAAACACGCGGGTAAGCACGCTGGCTATGGGAAACACGCGGCTAAGCACGCTCGCTATGGGAAACACGCGGCTAAGCGCGCTCGTTATGGGAAACACGCGGCTAAGCGCGCTCGCTATGGGAAACACGCGGCTAAGCGCGCTCGCTCTGGGAAACACGCGGGTAAGCACGCTGGCTATGGGAAACACGCGGCTAAGCACGCTCGCTATGGGAAACACGCGGCTAAGCGCGCTCGCTATGGGAAACACGCGGCTAAGCGCGCTCGCTATGGGAAACACGCAACTAAGCGCGCTCGCTATGGGAAACACGCGGCTAAGCACGCTCGCTATGGGAAACACGCGGCTAAGCGCGCTCGCTATGGGAAACACGCGGCTAAGCGCGCTCGGTATGGGAAACACGCGGCAAAGCGCGCTCGCTATGTGAAACACGCGGCTAAGCGCGCTCGCAATGGGAAAAACGCGGCTAAGCGCGCTCGCTATGGGAAACACGCGGCTAAACGTGCTCGCTATGGGAAACACGCGGCTAAGCGCGCTCGCAATGGGAAACACGCGGCTAAGCGCGCTCGGTATGGGAAACACGCGGCTAAGCGCGTTCGCTATGGGAAACACACGGCTAAGGTCGCTCGCTATGGGAAACACGCGGCCAAGCACGCTCGCTATGGGAAACACGCGGCTAAGCGCGCTCGCTATGGGAAACACGCGGCTAAGCACGCTCGGTATGGGAAACACGCGGCTAAGCACGCTCGGTATGGGAAACACGCGGCTAAGCACGCTCGCTATGGGAAACATGTGGCTAAGCGCGCTCGCTATGGGAAACACGCGGCTAAGCGCGCTCGCTATGGGAAACACGCGGCCAAGCACGCTCGCTATGGGAAACACGCAGCTAAGCGCGCTCGCTATGGGAAACACGCGGCTAAGCGCGCTCGCTATGGGAAACGCGGCTAAGCGCGCTCGCTATGGGAAACGCGGCTAAGCGCGCTCGCTATGGGAAACACGCGGCTAAGCGCGCTCGCTATGGGAAACACGCGGCTAAGCGCGCTCGCTATGGGAAACACGCGGCTAAGCGCGCTCGGTATGGGAAACACGCGGCTAAGCGCGCTCGCTATGGGAAACACGCGGCTAAGGGCGCTCGCTATGGGAAACACGCGGCTAAGCGCGCTCTGTATGGGAAACACGCGGCTAAGCTCGCTCGCTATGGGAAACACGCAGCTAAGCGGGCTCGGTATGGGAAACACGCGGCTAAGCGCGCTCGCTATGGGAAACACGCGGCTAAGCACGCTCGGTATGGGAAACACGCGGCTAAGCGCGCTCGCTAAGGGAAAAACGCGGCGAAGCGCGCTCGGTATGGGAAACACGCGGCTAAGCGCGCTCACTTTGGGAAACACGTGGCTAAGCGCGCTCGCTATGGGAAACACGCGGCTAAGCGCGCTCGGTATGTGAAACACGCGGCTAAGCACGCTCGCAATGGGAAAAACGCGGCTAAGCGCGCTCGCTATGGGAAACACGCGGCTAAGCGCGCTCGCTATGGGAAACACGCGGGTAAGCACGCTGGCTATGGGAAACACGCGGCTAAGCACGCTCGCTATGGGAAACACGCGGCTAAGCGCGCTCGCTATGGGAAACACGCGGCTAAGCGCGCTCGCTATGGGAAACACGCAACTAAGCGCGCTCGCTATGGGAAACACGCGGCTAAGCACGCTCGCTATGGGAAACACGCGGCTAAGCGCGCTCGCTATGGGAAACACGCGGCTAAGCGCGCTCGGTATGGGTAACACGCGGCAAAGCGCGCTCGCTATGTGAAACACGCGGCTAAGCGCGCTCGCAATGGGAAACACGCGGCTAAGCGCGCTCGCTATGGGAAACACGCGGCTAAGCACGCTCGCTATGGGAAACACGCGGCTAAGCACGCTCGCTATGGGAAACACGCGGCTAAGCGCGCTCGCTATGGGAAACACGCGGCTAAGCGCGCTCGCTATGGGAAACACGCGGCTAAGCGCGCTCCCTATGGGAAACACGCAACTAAGCGCGCTCGCTATGGGAAACACGCGGCTAAGCACGCTCGCTATGGGAAACACGCGGCTAAGCGCGCTCGCTATGGGAAAGACGCAGCTAAGCGCGCTCGCTATGGGAAACACGCAACTAAGCGCGCTCGCTATGGGAAACACGCGGCTAAGCGCGCTCGCTATGGGAAACACGCGGCCAAGCACGCTCACTATGGGAGACACGCGGCTAAGCGCGCTCGCTATGGGAAACACACGGCTAAGGTCGCTCGCTGTGGGAAACACGCGGCCAAGCACGCTCGCTATGGGAAACACGCGGCTAAGCGCGCTCGCTATGGGAAACACGCGGCTAAGCACGCTCGGTATGGGAAACACCCGGCTAAGGGCGCTCGGTATGGGAAACACGCGGCTAAGCGCGCTCGCTTTGGGAAACACGTGGCTAAGCGCGCTCGCTATGGGAAACACGCGGCTAAGCGCGCTCGGTATGTGAAACACGCGGCTAAGCGCGCTCGCAATGGGAAAAACGCGGCTAAGCGCGCTCGCTATGGGAAACACGCGGCTAAGCGCGCTCGCTATGGGAAACACGCGGGTAAGCACGCTGGCTATGGGAAACACGCGGCTAAGCACGCTCGCTATGGGAAACACGCGGCTAAGCGCGCTCGTTATGGGAAACACGCGGCTAAGCGCGCTCGCTATGTGAAACACGCAGCTAAGTGCGCTCGCAATGGGAAAAACGCGGCTAAGCGCGCTCGCTATGGGAAACACGCGGCTAAGCGCGCTCGCTATGGGAAACACGCGGGTAAGCACGCTGGCTATGGGAAACACGCGGCTAAGCACGCTCGCTATGGGAAACACGCGGCTAAGCGCGCTCGCTATGGGAAACACGCGGCTAAGCGCGCTCGCTATGGGAAACACGCAACTAAGCGCGCTCGCTATGGGAAACACGCGGCTAAGCACGCTCGCTATGGGAAACACGCGGCTAAGCGCGCTCGCTATGGGAAACACGCGGCTAAGCGCGCTCGGTATGGGAAACACGCGGCTAAGCGCGCTCGCTATGGGAAACACGCGGCTAAGCACGCTCGCTATGGGAAACACGCGGCTAAACGTGCTCGCTATGGGAAACACGCGGCTAAGCGCGCTCGCAATGGGAAACACGCGGCTAAGCGCGCTCGGTATGGGAAACACGCGGCTAAGCGCGCTCGCTATGGGAAACACACGGCTAAGGTCGCTCGCTATGGGAAACACGCGGCCAAGCACGCTCGCTATGGGAAACACGCGGCTAAGCGCGCTCGCTATGGGAAACACGCGGCTAAGCACGCTCGGTATGGGAAACACGCGGCTAAGCACGCTCGGTATGGGAAACACGCGGCTAAGCACGCTCGCTATGGGAAACATGTGGCTAAGCGCGCTCGCTATGGGAAACACGCGGCTAAGCGCGCTCGGTATGGGAAACACGCGGCCAAGCACGCTCGCTATGGGAAACACGCAGCTAAGCGCGCTCGCTATGGGAAACACGCGGCTAAGCGCGCTCGGTATGGGAAACACGCGGCTAAGCGCGCTCGCTATGGGAAACACGCGGCTAAGCGCGCTCGCTATGGGAAACACGCGGCTAAACGCGCTCGCGATGGGAAACACGTGGCTAAGCGCGTTCGGTTTGGGAAACACGCGGCTAAGCGCGCTCGCTATGGGAAACACGCGGCTAAGCGCGCTTGCTATGGGAAACACGCGGCTAAGCGCGCTCGCTATGGGAAACACACGGCTAAGGGCGCTCGCTATGGGAAACACGCGGCTAAGCACGCTCGGTATGGGAAACACGCGGCTAAGCGCGCTCGGTATGGGAAACACGCGGCTAAGCGCGCTCGCTATGGGAAACACACGGCTAAAGGCGCTCGCTATGGGAAACACGCGGCTAAGCGCGCTCGGTATGGGAAACACGCGGCTAAGCGCGCTCGGTATGGGAAACACGCGGATAAGCGCGCTCGGTATGGGAAACACGCGGCTAAGCACGCTCGCAATGGGAAACACGCGGCTAAGCGCGCTCGGTATGGGAAACACGCGGCCAAGCACGCTCGCTATGGGAAACACGCGGCTAAGCGCGCTCGCTATGGGAAACACGCGGCTAAGCGCGCTCGCTATGGGAAACACGTGGCTAAGGGCGCTCGCTATGGGAAACACACGGCTAAGCGCGCTCGCTATGGGAAACACGCGGCTAAGCACGCTCGCTATGGGAAACACGCGGCTAAGCTCGCTCGCTATGGGAAACACGCGGCTAAGTGCGCTCGGTATGGGAAACACGCGGCTAAGCGCGCTCGCTATGGGAAACACGCGGCTAAGCGCGCTCGCTATGGGAAACACGCGGCTAAGCGCACTCGCTATGGGAAACACGCGGCTAAGCACGCTCGGTATGGGAAACACCCGGCTAAGGGCGCTCGGTATGGGAAACACGCGGCTAAGCGCGCTCGGTATGGGAAACATGCGGCTAAGCACGCTCGGTATGGGAAACACGCGGCTAAGCGCGCTCGGTATGGGAAACACGCGGCTAAGCACGCTCGGTATGGGAAACACGCAGCTAAGCGCGCTCGCTATGGGAAACACACGGCTAAGTTCGCTCGCTATGGGAAACACGCGGCCAAGCACGCTCGCTATGGGAAACACGCGGCTAAGCGCGCTCGCTATGGGAAACACGCGGCTAAGGTCGCTCGCTATGGGAAACACGCGGCCAAGCACGCTCGCTATGGGAAACACGCGGCTAAGCGCGCTCGCTATGGGAAACACGCGGCTAAGCACGCTCGGTATGGGAAACACGCGGCTAAGGGCGCTCGGTATGGGAAACACGCGGCTAAGCGCGCTCGGTGTGGGAAACATGCGGCTAAGCACGCTCGGTATGGGAAACACGCGGCCAAGCGCGCTCGGTATGGGAAACACGCGGCTAAGCACGCTCGGTATGGGAAACACGCAGCTAAGCGCGTTCGCTATGGGAAACACACGGCTAAGGTCGCTCGCTATGGGAAACACGCGGCCAAGCACGCTCGCTATGGGAAACACGCGGCTAAGCGCGCTCGCTATGGGAAACACGCGGCTAAGCACGCTCGGTATGGGAAACACGCGGCTAAGGGCGCTCGGTATGGGAAACACGCGGCTAAGCGCGCTCGCTATGGGAAACACACGGCTAAGCACGCTCGGTATGGGAAACACGCGGCTAAGCACGCTCGCTATGGGAAACACGTGGCTAAGCGCGCTCGCTATGGGAAACACGCGGCTAAGCGCGCTCGGTATGGGAAACACGCGGCCAAGCACGGTCGCTATGGGAAACACGCAGCTAAGCGCGCTCGCTATGGGAAACACGCGGCTAAGCGCGCTCGCTATGGGAAACGCGGCTAAGCGCGCTCGCTATGGGAAACACGCGGCTAAGCGCGCTCGCTATGGGAAACACGCGGCTAAGCGCGCTCGCTATGGGAAACACGCGGCTAAGCGCGCTCGGTATGGGAAACACGCGGCGAAGCGCGCTCGCTATGGGAAACACGCGGCGAAGCGCGCTCGCTATGGGAAACACGCGGCTAAGCGCGCTCGCTATGGGAAACACGCGGCTAAGGTCGCTCGCTATGGGAAACACGCGGCTAAGCGCCCTCGCTATGGGAAACACGCGGCTAAGCGCCCTCGCTATGGGAAACACGCAGCTAAGCGCGCTCGGTATGGGAAACACGCGGCTAAGCGCGCTCGCTATGGGAAACACGCGGCTAAGGTCGCTCGCTATGGGAAACACGCGGCTAAGCGCGCACGGTATAGGAAACACGCGGCAAAGCGCGCTCGCTATGGGAAACAGGCGGCTTAGCGCGCTCGCTATGGGAAACACGCGGCTAAGGTCGCTCGCTATGGGAAACACGCGGCTAAGCTCGCTCGCTATGGGAAACACGCAGCGAAGCGCGCTCGGTATGGGAAACACGCGGCTAAGCGCGCTCGCTATGGGAAACACGCGGCTAAGCACGCTCGGTATGGGAAACACGCGGCTAAGCGCGCTCGCTAAGGGAAAAACGCGGCGAAGCGCGCTCGGTATGGGAAACACGCGGCTAAGCGCGCTCGCTTTGGGAAACACGTGGCGAAGCGCGCTCGCTATGGGAAACACGCGGCTAAGCGCGCTAAGTATGTGAAACACGCGGCTAAGCGCGCTCGCAATAGGAAAAACGCGGCTAAGCGCGCTCGCTATGGGAAACACGCGGCTAAGCGCGCTCGCTATGGGAAACACGCGGGTAAGCACGCTGGCTATGGGAAACACGCGGCTAAGCACGCTCGCTATGGGAAACACGCGGCTAAGCGCGCTCGCTATGGGAAACACGCGGCTAAGCGCGCTCGCTATGGGAAACACGCAACTAAGCGCGCTCGCTATGGGAAACACGCGGCTAAGCACGCTCGCTATGGGAAACACGCGGCTAAGCGCGCTCGCTATGGGAAACACGCGGCTAAGCGCGCTCGGTATGGGAAACACGCGGCAAAGCGCGCTCGCTATGTGAAACACGCGGCTAAGCGCGCTCGCAATGGGAAAAACGCGGCTAAGCGCGCTCGCTAAGGGAAACACGCGGCTAAGCGCGCTCGCTATGGGAAACACGCGGCTAAGCACGCTCGCTATGGGAAACACGCGGCTAAGCTCGCTCACTATGGGAAACACGCGGCTAAGCGCGCTCGCTATGGGAAACACGCGGCTAAGCGCGCTCGCTATGGGAAACACGCAACTAAGCGCGCTCGCTATGGGAAACACGCGGCTAAGCTCGCTCGCTATGGGAAACACGTGGCTAAGCGCGCTCGCTATGGGAAAGACGCAGCTAAGCGCGCTCGCTATGGGAAACACGCGGCTAAGCGCGCTCGCTATGGGAAACACGCAACTAAGCGCGCTCGCTATGGGAAACACGCGGCTAAGTGCGCTCGCTATGGGAAACACGCGGCTAAGCGCGCTCGCTATGGGAAACACGCGGCTAAGCGCGCTCGCTATGGGAAACACGCGGCTAAGCGCGCTCGCTATGGGAAACACGCGGCTAAGCACGCTCGGGATGGGAAACACGCGGCTAAGCGCGCTCGCTCTGGGTAACACGTGGCTAAGCGCGCTCGCTATGGGAAACACGCGGCTAAGCGCGCTCGCTATGGGAAACACGCAACTAAGCGCGCTCGCTATGGGAAACACGCGGCTAAGTGCGCTCGCTATGGGAAACACGCGGCTAAGCGCGCTCGCTATGGGAAACACGCGGCTAAGCGCGCTCGCTATGGGAAACACGCGGCTAAGCGCGCTCGCTCTGGGTAACACGTGGCTAAGCGCGCTCGGTATGGGAAACACGCGGCGAAGCGCGCTCGGTATGGGAAACACGCGGCTAAGCGCGCTCGCTATGGGAAACACGCGGCTAAGCGCGCTCGGTATGGGAAACACGCGGCTAAGCGCGCTCGCTATGGGAAACACGCGGCAAAACGTGCTCGCTATGGGAAACACGCGGCTAAGCGCGCTCGCAATGGGAAACACGCGGCTAAGCGCGCTCGGTATGGGAAACACGCGGCTAAGCGCGCTCGCTATGGGAAACACACGGCTAAGGTCGCTCGCTATGGGAAACACGCGGCCAAGCACGCTCGCTATGGGAAACACGCGGCTAAGCGCGCTCGCTATGGGAAACACGCGGCTAAGCACGCTCGGTATGGGAAACACGCGGCTAAGCACGCTCGGTATGGGAAACACGCGGCTAAGCACGCTCGCTATGGGAAACACGTGGCTAAGCGCGCTCGCTATGGGAAACACGCGGCTAAGCTCGCTCGGTATGGGAAACTCGCGGCCAAGCACGCTCGCTATGGGAAACACGCAGCTAAGCGCGCTCGCTATGGGAAACACGCGGCTAAGCGCGCTCGGTATGGGAAACACGCGGCTAAGCGCGCTCGCTATGGGAAACACGTGGCTAAGCGCGCTCGCTATAGGAAACACGCGGCTAAACGCGCTCGCTATGGGAAACACGTGGCTAAGCGCGCTCGGTTTGGGAAACACGCGGCTAAGCGCGCTCGCTATGGGAAACACGCGGCGAAGCGCGCTCGCTATGGGAAACACGCGGCTAAGCGCGCTCGCTATGGGAAACACACGGCTAAGGGCGCTCGCTATGGGAAACACGCGGCTAAGCACGCTCGGTATGGGAAACACGCGGCTAAGCGCGCTCGGTATGGGAAACACGCGGCTAAGCGCGCTCGGTATGGGAAACACGCGGCTAAGCACGCTCGCTATGGGAAACACGCGGCTCAGCGCGCTCGGTATGGGAAACACGCGGCCAAGCACGCTCGCTATGGGAAACACGCGGCTAAGCGCGCTCGCTATGGGAAACACGCGGCTAAGCGCGCTCGCTATGGGAAACACGTGGCTAAGGGCGCTCGCTATGGGAAACACACGGCTAAGCGCGCTCGCTATGGGAAACACGCGGCTAAGCACGCTCGCTATGGGAAACACGCGGCTAAGCTCGCTCGCTATGGGAAACACGCGGCTAAGTGCGCTCGGTATGGGAAACACGCGGCTAAGCGCGCTCGCT
Organism: Scyliorhinus torazame; assembly: GCF_047496885.1. Classification (NCBI taxonomy): domain Eukaryota; kingdom Metazoa; phylum Chordata; class Chondrichthyes; order Carcharhiniformes; family Scyliorhinidae; genus Scyliorhinus; species Scyliorhinus torazame. The sequence continues at coordinate 212,179,722 of NC_092721.1, read as the reverse complement.
ATGGGAAACACGCGGCCAAGCACGCTCGGTATGGGAAACACCCGGCTAAGGGCGCTCGGTATGGGAAACACGCGGCTAAGCGCGCTCGGTATGGGAAACATGTGGCTCAGCACGCTCGGTATGGGAAACACGCGGCTAAGCGCGCTCGGTATGGGAAACACGCGGCTAAGCGCGCTCGCTATGGGAAACACACGGCTAAGGTCGCTCGCTATGGGAAACACGCGGCCAAGCACGCTCGCTATGGGAAACACGCGGCTAAGCGCGCTCGCTATGGGAAACACGCGGCTAAGCACGCTCGGTATGGGAAACACGGGGCTAAGCGCGCTCGCTATGGGAAACACGCGGCTAAGCGCGCTCGCTATGGGAAACACGTGGCTAAGGGCGCTCGCTATGGGAAACACACGGCTAAGCGCGCTCGCTATTGGAAACACGCGGCTAAGCACGCTCGCTATGGGAAACACGCGGCTAAGCTCGCTCGCTATGGGAAACACGCGGCTAAGTGCGCTCGGTATGGGAAACACGCGGCTAAGCGCACTCGCTATGGGAAACACGCGGCTACGCACGCTCGGTATGGGAAACACCCGGCTAAGGGCGCTCGGTATGGGAAACACGCGGCTAAGCGCGCTCGGTATGGGAAACACGCGGCTAAGCGCGCTCGGTATGGGAAACACGCGGCTAAGCGCGCTCGCTATGGGAAACACACGGCTAAGGTCGCTCGCTATGGGAAACACGCGGCCAAGCACGCTCGCTATGGGAAACACGCGGCTAAGCGCGCTCGCTATGGGAAACACGCGGCTAAGCACGCTCGGTATGGGAAACACGCGGCTAAGCGCGCTCGGTATGGGAAACACGCGGCTAAGCGCGCTCGGTATGGGAAACACGCGGCTAAGCGCGCTCGGTATGGGAAACACGCGGCTAAGCACGCTCGCTATGGGAAACACGCGGCTCAGCGCGCTCGGTATGGGAAACACGCGGCCAAGCACGCTCGCTATGGGAAACACGCGGCTAAGCGCGCTCGCTATGGGAAACACGCGGCTAAGCGCGCTCGCTATGGGAAACACGTGGCTAAGGGCGCTCGCTATGGGAAACACACGGCTAAGCGCGCTCGCTATGGGAAACACGCGGCTAAGCACGCTCGCTATGGGAAACACGCGGCTAAGCTCGCTCGCTATGGGAAACACGCGGCTAAGTGCGCTCGGTATGGGAAACACGCGGCTAAGCGCGCTCGCTATGGGAAACACGCGGCCAAGCACGCTCGGTATGGGAAACACGCGGCTAAGCGCGCTCGCTATGGGAAACACGTGGCTAAGGGCGCTCGCTATGGGAAACACACGGCTAAGCGCGCTCGCTATGGGAAACACGCGGCTAAGCACGCTCGCTATGGGAAACACGCGGCTAAGCGCGCTCGCTATGGGAAACACGCGGCTAAGGGCGCTCGCTATGGGAAACACGCGGCTAAGCGCGCTCTGTATGGGAAACACGCGGCTAAGCTCGCTCGCTATGGGAATCACGCAGCTAAGCGGGCTTGGTATGGGAAACACGCGGCTAAGCGCGCTCGCTATGGGAAACACGCGGCTAAGCACGCTCGGTATGGGAAACACGCGGCTAAGCGCGCTCGCTAAGGGAAATACGCGGCGAAGCGCGCTCGGTATGGGAAACACGCGGCTAAGCGCGCTCACTTTGGGAAACACGTGGCGAAGCGCGCTCGCTATGGGAAACACGCGGCTAAGCGCGCTCGGTATGTGAAACACGCGGCTAAGCACGCTCGCAATGGGAAAAACGCGGCTAAGCGCGCTCGCTATGGGAAACACGCGGCTAAGCGCGCTCGCTATGGGAAACACGCGGGTAAGCACGCTCGCTATGGGAAACACGCGGCTAAGCGCGCTCGCTATGGGAAACACGCGGCTAAGCGCGCTCGCTATGGGAAACACGCAACTAAGCGCGCTCGCTATGGGAAACACGCGGCTAAGCACGCTCGCTATGGGAAAAACGCGGCTAAGCGCGCTCGCTATGGGAAACACGCGGCTAAGCGCGCTCGCTATGGGAAACACGCGGCTAAGCACGCTCGCTTTGGGAAACACGCGGCTAAGCACGCTCGCTATGGGAAACACGCGGCTAAGCGCGCTCGCTATGGGAAACACGCGGCTAAGCGCGCTCGCTATGGGAAACACGCGGCTAAGCGCGCTCGCTATGGGAAACACGCAACTAAGCGCGCTCGCTATGGGAAACACGCGGCTAAGCACGCTCGGTATGGGAAACACGCGGCTAAGCGCGCTCACTATGGGAAAGACGCAGCTAAGCGCGCTCGCTATGGGAAACACGCAACTAAGCGCGCTCGCTATGGGAAACACGCGGCTAAGCGCGCTCGCTATGGGAAACACGCGGCTAAGCGCGCTCGCTATGGGAAACACGCGGCTAAGCGCGCTCGCTATGGTGAACACGCGGCTAAGCGCGCTCGCTATGGGAAACACGCGGCTAAGCGCGCTCGCTATGGGAAACACGCGGCTAAGCACGCTCGGTATGGGAAACACGCGGCTAAGGGCGCTCGGTATGGGAAACACGCGGCTAAGCGCGCTCGCTATGGGAAACACGCGGCTAAGCGCGCTCGCTATGGGAAACACGCGGCTAAGCACGCTCGGTATGGGAAACACGCGGCTAAGGGCGCTCGGTATGGGAAACACGCGGCTAAGCGCGCTTGCTATGGGAAACACACGGCTAAGGTCGCTCGCTATGGGAAACACGCGGCCAAGCACGCTCACTATGGGAGACACGCGGCTAAGCGCGCTCGCTATGGGAAACACACGGCTAAGGTCGCTCGCTGTGGGAAACACGCGGCTAAGCACGCTCGCTATGGGAAACACGCGGCTAAGCGCGCTCGCTATGGGAAACACGCGGCTAAGCGCGCTCGCTATGGGAAACACGCGGCTAAGCGCGCTCGCTATGGGAAACACGCAACTAAGCGCGCTCGCTATGGGAAACACGCGGCTAAGCACGCTCGGTATGGGAAACACGCGGCTAAGCGCGCTCACTATGGGAAAGACGCAGCTAAGCGCGCTCGCTATGGGAAACACGCAACTAAGCGCGCTCGCTATGGGAAACACGCGGCTAAGCGCGCTCGCTATGGGAAACACGCGGCTAAGCGCGCTCGCTATGGGAAACACGCGGCTAAGCGCGCTCGCTATGGTGAACACGCGGCTAAGCGCGCTCGCTATGGGAAACACGCGGCTAAGCGCGCTCGCTATGGGAAACACGCGGCTAAGCACGCTCGGTATGGGAAACACGCGGCTAAGGGCGCTCGGTATGGGAAACACGCGGCTAAGCGCGCTCGCTATGGGAAACACGCGGCTAAGCGCGCTCGCTATGGGAAACACGCGGCTAAGCACGCTCGGTATGGGAAACACGCGGCTAAGGGCGCTCGGTATGGGAAACACGCGGCTAAGCGCGCTTGCTATGGGAAACACACGGCTAAGGTCGCTCGCTATGGGAAACACGCGGCCAAGCACGCTCACTATGGGAGACACGCGGCTAAGCGCGCTCGCTATGGGAAACACACGGCTAAGGACGCTCGCTGTGGGAAACACGCGGCCAAGCACGCTCGCTATGGGAAACACATGGCTTAGCGCGCTCGCTATGGGAAACACGCGGCTAAGCACGCTCGGTATGGGAAACACGCGGCTAAGGGCGCTCGGTATGGGAAACACGCGGCTAAGCGCGCTTGCTATGGGAAACACACGGCTAAGGTCGCTCGCTATGGGAAACACGCGGCCAAGCACGCTCACTATGGGAGACACGCGGCTAAGCGCGCTCGCTATGGGAAACACACGGCTAAGGTCGCTCGCTGTGGGAAACACGCGGCCAAGCACGCTCGCTATGGGAAACACGCGGCTAAGCGCGCTCGCTATGGGAAACACGCGGCTAAGCACGCTCGGTATGGGAAACACCCGGCTAAGGGCGCTCGGTATGGGAAACACGCGGCTAAGCGCGCTCGCTTTGGGAAACACGTGGCTAAGCGCGCTCGCTATGGGAAACACGCGGCTAAGCGCGCTCGGTATGTGAAACACGCGGCTAAGCGCGCTCGCAATGGGAAAAACGCGGCTAAGCGCGCTCGCTATGGGAAACACGCGGCTAAGCGCGCTCGCTATGGGAAACACGCGGGTAAGCACGCTGGCTATGGGAAACACGCGGCTAAGCACGCTCGCTGTGGGAAACACACGGCTAAGCGCGCTCGTTATGGGAAACACGCGGCTAAGCGCGCTCGCTATGGGAAACACGCAACTAAGCGCGCTCGCTATGGGAAACACGCGGCTAAGCACGCTCGCTATGGGAAACACGCGGCTAAGCGCGCTCGCTATGGGAAACACGCGGCTAAGCGCGCTCGGTATGGGAAACACGCGGCAAAGCGCGCTCGCTATGTGAAACACGCGGCTAAGTGCGCTCGCAATGGGAAAAACGCGGCTAAGCGCGCTCGCTATGGGAAACACGCGGCTAAGCGCGCTCGCTATGGGAAACCCGCGGGTAAGCACGCTGGCTATGGGAAACACGCGGCTAAGCACGCTCGCTATGGGAAACACGCGGCTAAGCGCGCTCGCTATGGGAAACACGCGGGTAAGCACGCTGGCTATGGGAAACACGCGGCTAAGCACGCTCGCTATGGGAAACACGCGGCTAAGCGCGCTCGCTATGGGAAACACGCGGCTAAGCGCGCTCGCTATGGGAAACACGCAACTAAGCGCGCTCGCTATGGGAAACACGCGGCTAAGCACGCTCGCTATGGGAAACACGCGGCTAAGCGCGCTCGCTATGGGAAACACGCGGCTAAGCGCGCTCGGTATGGGAAACACGCGGCAAAGCGCGCTCGCTATGTGAAACACGCGGCTAAGCGCGCTCGCAATGGGAAAAATGCGGCTAAGCGCGCTCGCTATGGGAAACACGCGGCTAAGCGCGCTCGCTATGGGAAACACGCGGCTAAGCACGCTCGCTATGGGAAACACGCGGCTAAGCACGCTCGCTATGGGAAACACGTGGCTAAGCGCGCTCGCTATGGGAAAGACGCAGCTAAGCGCGCTCGCTATGGGAAACACGCGGCTAAGCGCGCTCGCTATGGGAAACACGCAACTAAGCGCGCTCGCTATGGGAAACACGCGGCTAAGCGCGCTCGGTATGGGAAACACGCGGCTAAGCGCGCTCGCTATGGGAAACACGCGGCTAAGCGCGCTCGGTATGGGAAACACGCAGCTAAGCCGCTCGCTATGGGAAACACGCGGCTAAACGTGCTCGCTATGGGAAACACGCGGCTAAGCGCGCTCGCAATGGGAAACACGCGGCTAAGCGTGCTCGGTATGGGAAACACGCGGCTAAGCGCGCTCGCTATGGGAAACACACGGCTAAGGTCGCTCGCTATGGGAAACACGCGGCCAAGCACGCTCGCTATGGGAAACACGCGACTAAGCGCGCTCGCTATGGGAAACACGCGGCTAAGCACGCTCGGTATGGGAAACACGCGGCTAAGCGCGCTCGCTATGGGAAACACGCGGCTAAGCACGCTCGGTATGGGAAACACGCGGCTAAGCACGCTCGGTATGGGAAACACGCGGCTAAGGGCGCTCGCTATGGGAAGCACGCGGCTAAGCGCGCTCGCTATGGGAAACACGCGGCCAAGCACGCTCGCTATGGGAAACACGCAGCTAAGCGCGCTCGCTATGGGAAACACGCGGCTAAGCGCACTCGCTATGGGAAACACGCGGCCAAGCACGCTCGCTATGGGAAACACGCGGCTAAGCGCGCTCGCTATGGGAAACACGCGGCTAAGCGCGCTCGCTATGGGAAACACGCGGCTAAGCGCGCTCGCTATGGGAAACACGCGGCTAAGCACGCTCGGTATGGGAAACACGCGGCTAAGCGCGCTCGCTATGGGAAACACGTGGCTAAGCACGCTCGGTTTGGGAAACACGCGGCTAAGCACGCTCGGTATGGGAAACACACGGCTAAGCACGCTCGCTATGGGAAACACGTGGCTAAGCGCGCTCGCTATGGGAAACACGCGGCCAAGCGCGCTCGGTATGGGAAACACGCGGCCAAGCACGCTCGCTATGGGAAACACGCGGCTAAGCGCGCTCGCTATGGGAAACAAGCGGCTAAGCGCGCTCACTATGGGAAACACGCGGCCAAGCACGATCGCTATGGGAAACACGCGGCTAAGCGCGCTCGCTATGGGAAACACGCGGCTAAGCGCGCTCGCTATGGGAAACACGCGGCTAAGCGCGCTCGCTATGGGAAACCCGCGGCTAAGCGCGCTCGTTATGGGAAACACGCGGCTAAGGGCGCTCGCTATGGGAAACACGCGGCTAAGCGCGCTCGCTATGGGAAACACGCGGCTAAGCGCGCTCGCTATGGGAAACACGCGGCTAAGGGCGCTCGGTATGGGAAACACGCGGCTAAGCGCGCTCGGTATGGGAAACACGCGGATAAGCGCGCTCGGTATGGGAAACACGCGGCTAAGCACGCTCGCTATGGGAAACACGCGGCTAAGCGCGCTCGGTATGGGAAACACGCGGCCAAGCACGCTCGCTATGGGAAACACGCGGCAAAGCGCGCTCGCTATGCGAAACACGCGGCTAAGCGCGCTCGCTATGGGAAACACGTGGTTAAGGGCGCTCGCTATGGGAAACACACGGCTAAGCGCGCTCGCTATGGGAAACACGCGGCTAAGCACGCTCGCTATGGGAAACACGCGGCTAAGCTCGCTCGGTATGGGAAACACGTGGCTCAGCGCGCTCGCTATGGGAAACACGCAGCTAAGCGCGCTCGGTATGGGAAACACGCGGCTAAGCACGCTCGGTATGGGAAACACGCGGCTAAGGGCGCTCGGTATGGGAAACACGCGGCTAAGGGCGCTCGGTATGGGAAACACGCGGCTAAGGGCGCTCGGTATGGGAAACACGCGGCTAAGCGCGCTCGGTATGGGAAACACGTGGCTAAGGGCGCTCGGTATGGGAAACACGCGGCTAAGCGCGCTCGCTATGGGAAACACGCGGCTAAGCGCGCTCGGTATGGGAAACACGCGGCTAAGCGCGCTCGGTATGGGAAACACGTGGCTAAGTGCGCTCGGTATGGGAAACACGCGGCTAAGCGCGCTCGCTATGGGAAACACGCGGCTAAGCGCGCTCGCTATGGGAAACACGCGGCTAAGCGCGCTCGCTATGAGAAACACGCGGCAAAGAGCGCTCGCTATGGGAAACACGCGGCTAAGCGCGCTCGGTATGGGAAACACGCGGCTAAGCGCGCTCGCTATGGGAAACACGCGGCTAATTGCGCTCGGTATGGGAAACACGCGGCTAAGCGCGCTCGCTATGGGAAACACGCAGCTAAGCGCGCTCGGTATGGGAAACACGCGGCTAAGCGCGCTCGCCATGGGAAACACGCGGCTAAGCGCGCTCGGTATGGGAAACACGCGGCTAAGCGCGCTCGCTATGGGAAACACGCGGCTAAGCGCGCTCGGTATGGGAAACACGCGGCTAAGCGCGCTCGGTATGGGAAACACGCGGCTAAGCACGCTCGCTATGGGAAACACGTGGCTAAGCGCGCTCGCTATGGGAAACACGCGGCCAAGCGCGCTCGGTATGGGAAACACGCGGCCAAGCACGCTCGCTATGGGAAACACGCGGCTAAGCGCGCTCACTATGGGAAACACGCGGCCAAGCACGCTCGCTATGGGAAACACGCGGCTAAGCGCGCTCGCTATGGGAAACACGCGGCTAAGCGCGCTCGCTATGGGAAACACGCGGCTAAGCGCGCTCGCTATGGGAAACACGCGGCTAAGCGCGCTCGCTATGGGAAACACGCGGCTAAGGGCGCTCGCTATGGGAAACACGCGGCTAAGCGCGCTCGCTATGGGAAACACGCGGCTAAGCGCGCTCGCTATGGGAAACACGCGGCTAAGGGCGCTCGGTATGGGAAACACGCGGCTAAGCGCGCTCGGTATGGGAAACACGCGGATAAGCGCGCTCGGTATGGGAAACACGCGGCTAAGCACGCTCGCTATGGGAAACACGCGGCTAAGCGCGCTCGGTATGGGAAACACGCGGCCAAGCACGCTCGCTATGGGAAACACGCGGCAAAGCGCGCTCGCTATGCGAAACACGCGGCTAAGCGCGCTCGCTATGGGAAACACGTGGTTAAGGGCGCTCGCTATGGGAAACACACGGCTAAGCGCGCTCGCTATGGGAAACACGCGGCTAAGCACGCTCGCTATGGGAAACACGCGGCTAAGCTCGCTCGGTATGGGAAACACGTGGCTAAGCGCGCTCGCTATGGGAAACACGCAGCTAAGCGCGCTCGGTATGGGAAACACGCGGCTAAGCACGCTCGGTATGGGAAACACGCGGCTAAGGGCGCTCGGTATGGGAAACACGCGGCTAAGGGCGCTCGGTATGGGAAACACGCGGCTAAGGGCGCTCGGTATGGGAAACACGCGGCTAAGCGCGCTCGGTATGGGAAACACGTGGCTAAGGGCGCTCGGTATGGGAAACACGCGGCTAAGCGCGCTCGCTATGGGAAACACGCGGCTAAGCGCGCTCGCTATGGGAAACACGCGGCTAAGCGCGCTCGCTATGAGAAACACGCGGCAAAGAGCGCTCGCTATGGGAAACACGCGGCTAAGCGCGCTCGGTATGGGAAACACGCGGCTAAGCGCGCTCGCTATGGCAAACACGCGGCTAATTGCGCTCGGTATGGGAAACACGCGGCTAAGCGCGCTCGCTATGGGAAACACGCGGCTAAGCGCGCTCGGTATGGGAAACACGCGGCTAAGCGCGCTCGCTATGGGAAACACGCGGCTAAGCGCGCTCGGTATGGGAAACACGCGGCTAAGCGCGCTCGCTATGGGAAACACGCGGCTAAGCGCGCTCAGTATGGGAAACACGCGGCTAAGCGCGCTCGGTATGGGAAACACGCGGCTAAGCACGCTCGCTATGGGAAACATGTGGCTAAGCGCGCTCGCTATGGGAAACACGCGGCTAAGCGCGCTCGGTATGGGAAACACGCGGCCAAGCACGCTCGCTATGGGAAACACGCAGCTAAGCGCGCTCGCTATGGGAAACACGCGGCTAAGCGCGCTCGGTATGGGAAACACGCGGCTAAGCGCGCTCGCTATGGGAATCACGCGGCTAAGCGCGCTCGCTATGGGAAACACGCGGCTAAACGCGCTCGCGATGGGAAACACGTGGCTAAGCGCGCTCGGTTTGGGAAACACGCGGCTAAGCGCGCTCGCTATGGGAAACACGCGGCTAAGCGCGCTCGCTATGGGAAACACGCGGCTAAGCGCGCTCGCTATGGGAAACACACGGCTAAGGGCGCTCGCTATGGGAAACACGCGGCTAAGCACGCTCGGTATGGGAAACACGTGGCTAAGCGCGCTCGGTATGGGAAACACGCGGCTAAGCGCGCTCGCTATGGGAAACACACGGCTAAAGGCGCTCGCTATGGGAAACACGCGGCTAAGCGCGCTCGGTATGGGAAACACGCGGCTAAGCGCGCTCGGTATGGGAAACACGCGGATAAGCGCGCTCGGGATGGGAAACACGCGGCTAAGCACGCTCGCTATGGGGAACACGCGGCTAAGCGCGCTCGGTATGGGAAACACGCGGCCAAGCACGCTCGCTATGGGAAACACGCGGCTAAGCGCGCTCGCTATGGGAAACACGCGGCTAAGCGCGCTCGCTATGGGAAACACGTGGCTAAGGGCGCTCGCTATGGGAAACACACGGCTAAGCGCGCTCGCTCTGGGAAACACGCGGCTAAGCACGCTCGCTATGGGAAACACGCGGCTAAGCTCGCTCGCTATGGGAAACACGCGGCTAAGCGCGCTCGGTATGGGAAACACGCGGCTAAGCACGCTCGGTATGGGAAACACGCAGCTAAGCGCGCTCGCTATGGGAAACACGCGGCTAAGCGCGCTCGCTATGGGAAACACGCGGCTAAGGTCGCTCGCTATGGGAAACACGCGGCCAAGCACGCTCGCTATGGGAAACACGCGGCTAAGCGCGCTCGCTATGGGAAACACGCGGCTAAGCACGCTCGGTATGGGAAACACGCGGCTAAGGGCGCTCGGTATGGGAAACACGCGGCTAAGCGCGCTCGGTATGGGAAACATGCGGCTAAGCACGCTCGGTATGGGAAACACGCGGCTAAGCGCGCTCGGTATGGGAAACACGCGGCTAAGCACGCTCGGTATGGGAAACACGCAGCTAAGCGCGTTCGCTATGGGAAACACACGGCTAAGGTCGCTCGCTATGGGAAACACGCGGCCAAGCACGCTTGCTATGGGAAACACGCGGCTAAGCGCGCTCGCTATGGGAAACACGCGGCTAAGCACGCTCGGTATGGGAAACACGCGGCTAAGGGCGCTCGGTATGGGAAACACGCGGCTAAGCGCGCTCGCTATGGGAAACACACGGCTAAGCACGCTCGGTATGGGAAACACGCGGCTAAGCACGCTCGCTATGGGAAACACGTGGCTAAGCGCGCTCGCTATGGGAAACACGCGGCTAAGCGCGCTCGGTATGGGAAACACGCGGCCAAGCACGCTCGCTATGGGAAACACGCAGCTAAGCGCGCTCGCTATGGGAAACACGCAGCTAAGCGCGCTCGCTATGGGAAACGCGGCTAAGCGCGCTCGCTATGGGAAACACGCGGCTAAGCGCGCTCGCTATGGGAAACACGCGGCTAAGCACGCTCGCTATGGGAAACACGCGGCTAAGCGCGCTCGGTATGGGAAACACGCGGCGAAGCGCGCTCGCTATGGGAAACACGCGGCGAAGCGCGCTCGCTATGGGAAACACGCGGCTAAGCGCGCTCGCTATGGGAAACACGCGGCTAAGGTCGCTCGCTATGGGAAACACGCGGCTAAGCACGCTCGGTATGGGAAACACGCGGCTAAGCACGCTCGCTATGGGAAACACGTGGCTAAGCGCGCTCGCTATGGGAAACACGCGGCTAAGCGCGCTCGGTATGGGAAACACGCGGCCAAGCACGCTCGCTATGGGAAACACGCAGCTAAGCGCGCTCGCTATGGGAAACACGCAGCTAAGCGCGCTCGCTATGGGAAACGCGGCTAAGCGCGCTCGCTATGGGAAACACGCAGCTAAGCGCGCTCGCTATGGGAAACGCGGCTAAGCGCGCTCGCTATGGGAAACACGCGGCTAAGCGCGCTCGCTATGGGAAACACGCGGCTAAGCACGCTCGCTATGGGAAACACGCGGCTAAGCGCGCTCGGTATGGGAAACACGCGGCGAAGCGCGCTCGCTATGGGAAACACGCGGCTAAGGTCGCTCGCTATGGGAAACACGCGGCTAAGCGCCCTCGCTATGGGAAACACGCGGCTAAGCGCCCTCGCTATGGGAAACACGCAGCTAAGCGCGCTCGGTATGGGAAACACGCGGCTAAGCGCGCTCGCTATGGGAAACACGCGGCTAAGGTCGCTCGCTATGGGAAACACGCGGCTAAGCGCGCACGGTATAGGAAACACGCGGCAATGCGCGCTCGCTATGTGAAACACGCGGCTAAGCGCGCTCGCAATGGGAAAAACGCGGCTAAGCGCGCTCGCTAAGGGAAACACGCGGCTAAGCGCGCTCGCTATGGGAAACACGCGGCTAAGCACGCTCGCTATGGGAAACACGCGGCTAAGCACGCTCACTATGGGAAACACGCGGCTAAGAGCGCTCGCTATGGGAAACACGCGGCTAAGCGCGCTCGCTATGGGAAACACGCAACTAAGCGCGCTCGCTATGGGAAACACGCGGCTAAGCGCGCTCGCTATGGGAAACACGCAACTAAGCGCGCTCGCTATGGGAAACACGCGGCTAAGTGCGCTCGCTATGGGAAACACGCGGCTAAGCGCGCTCGCTATGGGAAACACGCGGCTAAGTGCGCTCGCTATGGGAAACACGCGGCTAAGCGCGCTCGCTATGGGAAACACGCGGCTAAGCACGCTCGGTATGGGAAACACGCGGCTAAGCGCGCTCGCTCTGGGTAACACGTGGCTAAGCGCGCTCGGTATGGGAAAAACGCGGCGAAGTGCACTCGGTATGGGAAACACGCGGCTAAGCGCGCTCGCTATGGGAAACACGCGGCTAAGCGCGCTCGGTATGGGAAACACGCGGCTAAGCGCGCGCGCTATGGGAAACACGCGGCAAAACGTGCTCGCTATGGGAAACACGCGGCTAAGCGCGCTCGCAATGGGAAACACGCGGCTAAGCGCGCACGGTATGGGAAACACGCGGCTAAGCGCGCTCGCTATGGGAAACACACGGCTAAGGTCGCTCGCTATGGGAAACACGCGGCCAAGCACGCTCGCTATGGGAAACACGCGGCTAAGCGCGCTCGGTATGGGAAACACGCGGCTAAGCGCGCTCGGTATGGGAAACACGCGGCTAAGCACGCTCGCTATGGGAAACACGTGTATAAGCGCGCTCGCTATGGGAAACACGTGGCCAAGCACGCTCGGTATGGGAAACACGCGGCCAAGCACGCTCGCTATGGGAAACACGCGGCTAAGCGCGCACGGTATAGGAAACACGCGGCAAAGCGCGCTCGCTATGGGAAACAGGCGGCTTAGCGCGCTCGCTATGGGAAACACGCGGCTAAGGTCGCTCGCTATGGGAAACACGCGGCTAAGCTCGCTCGCTATGGGAAACACGCGGCTAAGGTCGCTCGCTATGGGAAACACGCGGCTAAGCTCGCTCGCTATGGGAAACACGCAGCGAAGCGCGCTCGGTATGGGAAACACGCGGCTAAGCGCGCTCGCTATGGGAAACACGCGGCTAAGCACGCTCGGTATGGGAAACACGCGGCTAAGCGCGCTCGCTAAGGGAAAAACGCGGCGAAGCGCGCTCGGTATGGGAAACACGCGGCTAAGCGCGCTCGCTTTGGGAAACACGTGGCGAAGCGCGCTCGCTATGGGAAACACGCGGCTAAGCGCGCTAGGTATGTGAAACACGCGGCTAAGCGCGCTCGCAATAGGAAAAACGCGGCAAAGCGCGCTCGCTATGGGAAACACGCGGCTAAGCGCGCTCGCTATGGGAAACACGCGGGTAAGCACGCTGGCTATGGGAAACACGCGGCTAAGCACGCTCGCTATGGGAAACACGCGGCTAAGCGCGCTCGCTATGGGAAACACGCGGCTAAGCGCGCTCGCTATGGGAAACACGCAACTAAGCGCGCTCGCTATGGGAAACACGCGGCTAAGCACGCTCGCTATGGGAAACACGCGGCTAAGCGCGCTCGCTATGGGAAACACGCGGCTAAGCGCGCTCGGTATGGGAAACACGCGGCAATGCGCGCTCGCTATGTGAAACACGCGGCTAAGCGCGCTCGCAATGGGAAAAACGCGGCTAAGCGCGCTCGCTAAGGGAAACACGCGGCTAAGCGCGCTCGCTATGGGAAACACGCGGCTAAGCACGCTCGCTATGGGAAACACGCGGCTAAGCACGCTCACTATGGGAAACACGCGGCTAAGAGCGCTCGCTATGGGAAACACGCGGCTAAGCGCGCTCGCTATGGGAAACACGCAACTAAGCGCGCTCGCTATGGGAAACACGCGGCTAAGCGCGCTCGCTATGGGAAACACGCAACTAAGCGCGCTCGCTATGGGAAACACGCGGCTAAGTGCGCTCGCTATGGGAAACACGCGGCTAAGCGCGCTCGCTATGGGAAACACGCGGCTAAGTGCGCTCGCTATGGGAAACACGCGGCTAAGCGCGCTCGCTATGGGAAACACGCGGCTAAGCACGCTCGGTATGGGAAACACGCGGCTAAGCGCGCTCGCTCTGGGTAACACGTGGCTAAGCGCGCTCGGTATGGGAAAAACGCGGCGAAGCGCACTCGGTATGGGAAACACGCGGCTAAGCGAGCTCGCTATGGGAAACACGCGGCTAAGCGCGCTCGGTATGGGAAACACGCGGCTAAGCGCGCGCGCTATGGGAAACACGCGGCAAAACGTGCTCGCTATGGGAAACACGCGGCTAAGCGCGCTCGCAATGGGAAACACGCGGCTAAGCGCGCACGGTATGGGAAACACGCGGCTAAGCGCGATCGCTATGGGAAACACACGGCTAAGGTCGCTCGCTATGGGAAACACGCGGCCAAGCACGCTCGCTATGGGAAACACGCGGCTAAGCGCGCTCGGTATGGGAAACACGCGGCTAAGCGCGCTCGGTATGGGAAACACGCGGCTAAGCACGCTCGCTATGGGAAACACGTGGCTAAGCGCGCTCGCTATGGGAAACACGTGGCCAAGCGCGCTCGGTATGGGAAACACGCGGCCAAGCACGCTCGCTATGGGAAACACGCGGCTAAGCGCGCTCGCTATGGGAAACAAGCGGCTAAGCGCGCTCACTATGGGAAACACGCGGCCAAGCACGCTCGCTATGGGAAACACGCGGCTAAGCGCGCTCGCTATGGGAAACACGCGGCTAAGCGCGCTCGCTATGGGAAACACGCGGCTAAGCGCGCTCGCTATGGGAAACCCGCGGCTAAGCGCGCTCGCTATGGGAAACACGCGGCTAAGGGCGCTCGCTATGGGAAACACGCGGCTAAGCGCGCTCGCTATGGGAAACACGCGGCTAAGCGCGCTCGCTATGGGAAACACGCGGCTAAGGGCGCTCGGTATGGGAAACACGCGGCTAAGCGCGCTCGGTATGGGAAACACGCGGATAAGCGCGCTCGGTATGGGAAACACGCGGCTAAGCACGCTCGCTATGGGAAACACGCGGCTAAGCGCGCTCGGTATGGGAAACACGCGGCCAAGCACGCTCGCTATGGGAAACACGCGGCAAAGCGCGCTCGCTATGCGAAACACGCGGCTAAGCGCGCTCGCTATGGGAAACACGTGGTTAAGGGCGCTCGCTATGGGAAACACACGGCTAAGCGCGCTCGCTATGGGAAACACGCGGCTAAGCACGCTCGCTATGGGAAACACGCGGCTAAGCTCGCTCGGTATGGGAAACACGTGGCTAAGCGCGCTCGCTATGGGAAACACGCAGCTAAGCGCGCTCGGTATGGGAAACACGCGGCTAAGCACGCTCGGTATGGGAAACACGCGGCTAAGGGCGCTCGGTATGGGAAACACGCGGCTAAGGGCGCTCGGTATGGGAAACACGCGGCTAAGGGCGCTCGGTATGGGAAACACGCGGCTAAGCGCGCTCGGTATGGGAAACACGTGGCTAAGGGCGCTCGGTATGGGAAACACGCGGCTAAGCGCGCTCGCTATGGGAAACACGCGGCTAAGCGCGCTCGCTATGGGAAACACGCGGCTAAGCGCGCTCGCTATGAGAAACACGCGGCAAAGAGCGCTCGCTATGGGAAACACGCGGCTAAGCGCGCTCGGTATGGGAAACACGCGGCTAAGCGCGCTCGCTATGGGAAACACGCGGCTAATTGCGCTCGGTATGGGAAACACGCGGCTAAGCGCGCTCGCTATGGGAAACACGCGGCTAAGCGCGCTCGGTATGGGAAACACGCGGCTAAGCGCGCTCGCTATGGGAAACACGCGGCTAAGCGCGCTCGGTATGGGAAACACGCGGCTAAGCGCGCTCGCTATGGGAAACACGCGGCTAAGCGCGCTCGGTATGGGAAACACGCGGCTAAGCACGCTCGCTATGGGAAACATGTGGCTAAGCGCGCTCGCTATGGGAAACACGCGGCTAAGCGCGCTCGGTATGGGAAACACGCGGCCAAGCACGCTCGCTATGGGAAACACGTAGCTAAGCGCGCTCGCTATGGGAAACACGCGGCTAAGCGCGCTCGGTATGGGAAACACGCGGCTAAGCGCGCTCGCTATGGGAAACACGCGGCTAAGCGCGCTCGCTATGGGAAACACGCGGCTAAACGCGCTCGCGATGGGAAACACGTGGCTAAGCGCGCTCGGTTTGGGAAACACGCGGCTAAGCGCGCTCGCTATGGGAAACACGCGGCTAAGCGCGCTCGCTATGGGAAACACGCGGCTAAGCGCGCTCGCTATGGGAAACACACGGCTAAGGGCGCTCGCTATGGGAAACACGCGGCTAAGCACGCTCGGTATGGGAAACACGTGGCTAAGCGCGCTCGGTATGGGAAACACGCGGCTAAGCGCGCTCGCTATGGGAAACACACGGCTAAAGGCGCTTGCTATGGGAAACACGCGGCTAAGCGCGCTCGGTATGGGAAACACGCGGCTAAGCGCGCTCGGTATGGGAAACACGCGGATAAGCGCGCTCGGGATGGGAAACACGCGGCTAAGCACGCTCGCTATGGGAAACACGCGGCTAAGCGCGCTCGGTATGGGAAACACGCGGCCAAGCACGCTCGCTATGGGAAACACGCGGCTAAGCGCGCTCGCTATGGGAAACACGCGGCTAAGCGCGCTCGCTATGGGAAACACGTGGCTAAGGGCGCTCGCTATGGGAAACACACGGCTAAGCGCGCTCGCTATGGGAAACACGCGGCTAAGCACGCTCGCTATGGGAAACACGCGGCTAAGCTCGCTCGCTATGGGAAACACGCGGCTAAGTGCGCTCGGTATGGGAAACACGCGGCTAAGCGCGCTCGCTATGGGAAACACGCGGCTAAGCGCGCTCGCTATGGGAAACACACGGCTAAGCGCGCTCGCTATGGGAAACACGCGGCTAAGCACGCTCGGTATGGGAAACACCCGGCTAAGGGCGCTCGGTATGGGAAACACGCGGCTAAGCGCGCTCGGTATGGGAAACATGCGGCTAAGCACGCTCGGTATGGGAAACACGCGGCTAAGCGCGCTCGGTATGGGAAACACGCGGCTAAGCACGCTCGGTATGGGAAACACGCAGCTAAGCGCGCTCGCTATGGGAAACACGCGGCCAAGCACGCTCGCTATGGGAAACACGCGGCTAAGCGCGCTCGCTATGGGAAACACGCGGCTAAGCACGCTCGGTATGGGAAACACGCGGCTAAGGGCGCTCGGTATGGGAAACACGCGGCTAAGCGCGCTCGGTCTGGGAAACATGCGGCTAAGCACGCTCGGTATGGGAAACACGCGGCTAAGCGCGCTCGGTATGGGAAACACGCGGCTAAGCACGCTCGGTATGGGAAACACGCAGCTAAGCGCGTTCGCTATGGGAAACACACGGCTAAGGTCGCTCGCGATGGGAAACACGCGGCCAAGCACGCTTGCTATGGGAAACACGCGGCTAAGCGCGCTCGCTATGGGAAACACGCGGCTAAGCACGCTCGGTATGGGAAACACGCGGCTAAGGGCGCTCGGTATGGGAAACACGCGGCTAAGCGCGCTCGCTATGGGAAACACACGGCTAAGCACGCTCGGTATGGGAAACACGCGGCTAAGCACGCTCGCTATGGGAAACACGCGGCTAAGCGCGCTCGCTATGGGAAACACGCGGCTAAGCGCGCTCGGTATGGGAAACACGCGGCCAAGCACGCTCGCTATGGGAAACACGCAGCTAAGCGCGCTCGCTATGGGAAACACGCAGCTAAGCGCGCTCGCTATGGGAAACGCGGCTAAGCGCGCTCGCTATGGGAAACACGCGGCTAAGCGCGCTCGCTATGGGAAACACGCGGCTAAGCACGCTCGCTATGGGAAACACGCGGCTAAGCGCGCTCGGTATGGGAAACACGCGGCGAAGCGCGCTCGCTATGGGAAACACGCGGCTAAGCGCGCTCGCTATGGGAAACACGCGGCTAAGGTCGCTCGCTATGGGAAACACGCGGCTAAGCGCCCTCGCTATGGGAAACACGCGGCTAAGCGCCCTCGCTATGGGAAACACGCAGCTAAGCGCGCACGGTATGGGAAACACGCGGCTAAGCGCGCTCGCTATGGGAAACACGCGGCTAAGGTCGCTCGCTATGGGAAACACGCGGCTAAGCGCGCACGGTATAGGAAACACGCGGCAAAGCGCGCTCGCTATGGGAAACAGGCGGCTTAGCGCGCTCGCTATGGGAAACACGCGGCTAAGGTCGCTCGCTATGGGAAACACGCGGCTAAGCTCGCTCGCTATGGGAAACACGCGGCTAAGGTCGCTCGCTATGGGAAACACGCGGCTAAGCTCGCTCGCTATGGGAAACACGCAGCGAAGCGCGCTCGGTATGGGAAACACGCGGCTAAGCGCGCTCGCTATGGGAAACACGCGGCTAAGCACGCTCGGTATGGGAAACACGCGGCTAAGCGCGCTCGCTAAGGGAAAAACGCGGCGAAGCGCGCTCGGTATGGGAAACACGCGGCTAAGCGCGCTCGCTTTGGGAAACACGTGGCGAAGCGCGCTCGCTATGGGAAACACGCGGCTAAGCGCGCTAGGTATGTGAAACACGCGGCTAAGCGCGCTCGCAATAGGAAAAACGCGGCAAAGCGCGCTCGCTATGGGAAACACGCGGCTAAGCGCGCTCGCTATGGGAAACACGCGGGTAAGCACGCTGGCTATGGGAAACACGCGGCTAAGCACGCTCGCTATGGGAAACACGCGGCTAAGCGCGCTCGCTATGGGAAACACGCGGCTAAGCGCGCTCGCTATGGGAAACACGCAACTAAGCGCGCTCGCTATGGGAAACACGCGGCTAAGCACGCTCGCTATGGGAAACACGCGGCTAAGTGCGCTCGCTATGGGAAACACGCGGCTAAGCGCGCTCGGTATGGGAAACACGCGGCAATGCGCGCTCGCTATGTGAAACACGCGGCTAAGCGCGCTCGCAATGGGAAAAACGCGGCTAAGCGCGCTCGCTAAGGGAAACACGCGGCTAAGCGCGCTCGCTATGGGAAACACGCGGCTAAGCACGCTCGCTATGGGAAACACGCGGCTAAGCACGCTCACTATGGGAAACACGCGGCTAAGAGCGCTCGCTATGGGAAACACGCGGCTAAGCGCGCTCGCTATGGGAAACACGCAACTAAGCGCGCTCGCTATGGGAAACACGCGGCTAAGCACGCTCGCTATGGGAAACACGTGGCTAAGCGCGCTCGCTATGGGAAAGACGCAGCTAAGCGCGCTCGCTATGGGAAACACGCGGCTAAGCGCGCTCGCTATGGGAAACACGCAACTAAGCGCGCTCGCTATGGGAAACACGCGGCTAAGTGCGCTCGCTATGGGAAACACGCGGCTAAGCGCGCTCGCTATGGGAAACACGCGGCTAAGTGCGCTCGCTATGGGAAACACGCGGCTAAGCGCGCTCGCTATGGGAAACACGCGGCTAAGCACGCTCGGTATGGGAAACACGCGGCTAAGCGCGCTCGCTCTGGGTAACACGTGGCTAAGCGCGCTCGGTATGGGAAAAACGCGGCGAAGCGCACTCGGTATGGGAAACACGCGGCTAAGCGCGCTCGCTATGGGAAACACGCGGCTAAGCGCGCTCGGTATGGGAAACACGCGGCTAAGCGCGCTCGCTATGGGAAACACGCTGCAAAACGTGCTCGCTATGGGAAACACGCGGCTAAGCGCGCTCGCAATGGGAAACACGCGGCTAAGCGCGCTCGGTATGGGAAACACGCGGCTAAGCGCGCTCGCTATGGGAAACACACGGCTAAGGTCGCTCGCTATGGGAAACACGCGGCCAAGCACGCTCGCTATGGGAAACACGCGGCTAAGCGCGCTCGCTATGGGAAACACGCGGCTAAGCACGCTCGGTATGGGAAACACGCGGCTAAGCACGCTCGGTATGGGAAACACGCGGCTAAGCACGCTCGCTATGGGAAACACGCGGCTAAGCGCGCTCGCTATGGGAAACACGCGGCTAAGCTCGCTCGGTATGGGAAACTCGCGGCCAAGCACGCTCGCTATGGGAAACACGCAGCTAAGCGTGCTCGCTATGGGAAACACGCGGCTAAGCGCGCTCGATATGGGAAACACGCGGCTAAGCGCGCTCGCTATGGGAAACACGCGGCTAAGCGCGCTCGCTATGGGAAACACGCGGCTAAACGCGCTCGCTATGGGAAACACGTGGCTAAGCGCGCTCGGTTTGGGAAACACGCGGCTAAGCGCGCTCGCTATGGGAAACACGCGGCGAAGCGCGCTCGCTATGGGAAACACGCGGCTAAGCGCACTCGCTATGGGAAACACACGGCTAAGGGCGCTCGCTATGGGAAACACGCGGCTAAGCACGCTCGGTATGGGAAACACGCGGCTAAGCGCGCTCGGTATGGGAAACACGCGGCTAAGCGCGCTCGGTATGGGAAACACGCGGCTAAGCACGCTCGCTATGGGAAACACGCGGCTCAGCGCGCTCGGTATGGGAAACACGCGGCCAAGCACGCTCGCTATGGGAAACACGCGGCTAAGCGCGCTCGCTATGGGAAACACGCGGCTAAGCGCGCTCGCTATGGGAAACACGTGGCTAAGGGCGCTCGCTATGGGAAACACACGGCTAAGCGCGCTCGCTATGGGAAACACGCTGCTAAGCACGCTCGCTATGGGAAACACGCGGCTAAGCTCGCTCGCTATGGGAAACACGCGGCTAAGTGCGCTCGGTATGGGAAACACGCGGCTAAGCGCGCTCGCTATGGGAAACACGCGGCTAAGCACGCTCGGTATGGGAAACACCCGGCTAAGGGCGCTCGGTATGGGAAACACGCGGCTAAGCGCGCTCGGTATGGGAAACATGCGGCTCAGCACGCTCGCAATGGGAAACACGCGGCTAAGCGCGCTCGGTATGGGAAACACGCGGCTAAGCGCGCTCGCTATGGGAAACACACGGCTAAGGTCGCTCGCTATGGGAAACACGCGGCCAAGCACGCTCGCTATGGGAAACACGCGGCTAAGCGCGCTCGCTATGGGAAACACGCGGCTAAGCACGCTCGGTATGGGAAACACGCGGCTAAGCACGCTCGGTATGGGAAACACGCGGCTAAGCGCGCTCGGTATGGGAAACATGCGGCTAAGCACGCTCGGTATGGGAAACACGCGGCTAAGCGCGCTCGGTATGGGAAACACGCGGCTAAGCACGCTCGGTATGGGAAACACGCAGCTAAGCGCGCTCGCTATGGGAAACACACGGCTAAGGTCGCTCGCTATGGGAAACACGCGGCCAAGCACGCTCGCTATGGGAAACACGCGGCTAAGCGCGCTCGCTATGGGAAACACGCGGCTAAGGTCGCTCGCTATGGGAAACACGCGGCCAAGCACGCTCGCTATGGGAAACACGCGGCTAAGCGCGCTCGCTATGGGAAACACGCGGCTAAGGGCGCTCGGTATGGGAAACACGCGGCTAAGCGCGCTCGGTATGGGAAACATGCGGCTAAGCACGCTCGGTATGGGAAACACGCGGCCAAGCACGCTCGCTATGGGAAACACGCGGCTAAGCGCGCTCGGTATGGGAAACATGCGGCTAAGCACGCTCGGTATGGGAAACACGCGGCTAAGCGCGCTCGGTATGGGAAACACGCGGCTAAGCACGCTCGGTATGGGAAACACGCAGCTAAGCGCGCTCGCTATGGGAAACACACGGCTAAGGTCGCTCGCTATGGGAAACACGCGGCCAAGCACGCTCGCTATGGGAAACACGCGGCTAAGCGCGCTCGCTATGGGAAACACGCGGCTAAGGTCGCTCGCTATGGGAAACACGCGGCCAAGCACGCTCGCTATGGGAAACACGCGGCTAAGCGCGCTCGCTATGGGAAACACGCGGCTAAGCACGCTCGGTATGGGAAACACGCGGCTAAGGGCGCTCGGTATGGGAAACACGCGGCTAAGCGCGCTCGGTATGGGAAACACGCGGCTAAGCGCGCTCGGTATGGGAAACACGCGGCCAAGCACGCTCGCTATGGGAAACACGCAGCTAAGCGCGCTCGCTATGGGAAACACGCAGCTAAGCGCGCTCGCTATGGGAAACGCGGCTAAGCGCGCTCGCTATGGGAAACACGCGGCTAAGCGCGCTCGCTATGGGAAACACGCGGCTAAGCGCGCTCGGTATGGGAAACACGCGGCGAAGCGCGCTCGCTATGGGAAACACGCGGCGAAGCGCGCTCGCTATGGGGAACACGCGGCTAAGCGCGCTCGCTATGGGAAACACGCGGCTAAGGTCGCTCGCTATGGGAAACACGCGGCTAAGCGCCCTCGCTATGGGAAACACGCAGCTAAGCGCGCTCGGTATGGGAAACACGCGGCTAAGCGCGCTCGCTATGGGAAACACGCGGCTAAGGTCGCTCGCTATGGGAAACACGCGGCTAAGCGCGCACGGTATAGGAAACACGCGGCAAAGCGCGCTCGCTATGGGAAACACGCAGCGAAGCGCGCTCGGTATGGGAAACACGCGGCTAAGCGCGCTCGCTATGGGAAACACGCGGCTAAGCACGCTCGGTATGGGAAACACGCGGCTAAGCGCGCTCGCTAAGGGAAAAACGCGGCGAAGCGCGCTCGGTATGGGAAACACGCGGCTAAGCGCGCTCGCTTTGGGAAACACGTGGCGAAGCGCGCTCGCTATGGGAAACACGCGGCTAAGCGCGCTAGGTATGTGAAACACGCGGCTAAGCGCGCTCGCAATAGGAAAAACGCGGCAAAGCGCGCTCGCTATGGGAAACACGCGGCTAAGCGCGCTCGCTATGGGAAACACGCGGGTAAGCACGCTGGCTATGGGAAACACGCGGCTAAGCACGCTCGCTATGGGAAACACGCGGCTAAGCGCGCTCGCTATGGGAAACACGCGGCTAAGCGCGCTCGCTATGGGAAACACGCAACTAAGCGCGCTCGCTATGGGAAACACGCGGCTAAGCACGCTCGCTATGGGAAACACGCGGCTAAGCGCGCTCGCTATGGGAAACACGCGGCTAAGCGCGCTCGGTATGGGAAACACGCGGCAATGCGCGCTCGCTATGTGAAACACGCGGCTAAGCGCGCTCGCAATGGGAAAAACGCGGCTAAGCGCGCTCGCTAAGGGAAACACGCGGCTAAGCGCGCTCGCTATGGGAAACACGCGGCTAAGCACGCTCGCTATGGGAAACACGTGGCTAAGCGCGCTCGCTATGGGAAAGACGCAGCAAAGCGCGCTCGCTATGGGAAACACGCGGCTAAGCGCGCTCGCTATGGGAAACACGCAACTAAGCGCGCTCGATATGGGAAACACGCGGCTAAGCACGCTCGCTATGGGAAACACGTGGCTAAGCGCGCTCGCTATGGGAAAGACGCAGCAAAGCGCGCTCGCTATGGGAAACACGCGGCTAAGCGCGCTCGCTATGGGAAACACGCGGCTAAGCGCGCTCGCTATGGGAAACACGCGGCTAAGCGCGCTCGCAATGGGAAACACGCGGCTAAGCACGCTCGGTATCGGAAACACGCGGCTAAGCGCGCTCGCTCTGGGTAACACGTGGCTAAGCGCGCTCGGTATGGGAAACACGCGGCGAAGCGCGCTCGGTATGGGAAACACGCGGCTAAGCGCGCTCGCTATGGGAAACACGCGGCTAAGCGCGCTCGGTATGGGAAACACGCGGCTAAGCGCGCTCGCTATGGGAAACACGCGGCAAAACGTGCTCGCTATGGGAAACACGCGGCTAAGCGCGCTCGCAATGGGAAACACGCGGCTAAGCGCGCTCGGTATGGGAAACACGCGGCTAAGCGCGCTCGCTATGGGAAACACACGGCTAAGGTCGCTCGCTATGGGAAACACGCGGCCAAGCACGCTCGCTATGGGAAACACGCGGCTAAGCGCGCTCGCTATGGGAAACACGCGGCTAAGCACGCTCGGTATGGGAAACACGCGGCTAAGCACGCTCGCTATGGGAAACACGTGGCTAAGCGCGCTCGCTATGGGAAACACGCGGCTAAGCTCGCTCGGTATGGGAAACTCGCGGCCAAGCACGCTCGCTATGGGAAACACGCAGCTAAGCGCGCTCGCTATGGGAAACACGCGGCTAAGCGCGCTCGATATGGGAAACACGCGGCTAAGCGCGCTCGCTATGGGAAACACGCGGCTAAGCGCGCTCGCTATGGGAAACACGCGGCTAAACGCGCTCGCTATGGGAAACACGTGGCTAAGCGCGCTCGGTTTGGGAAACACGCGGCTAAGCGCGCTCGCTAGGGAAACACGCGGCGAAGTGCGCTCGCTATGGGAAACACGCGGCTAAGCGCGCTCGCTATGGGAAACACACGGCTAAGGGCGCTCGCTATGGGAAACACGCGGCTAAGCACGCTCGGTATGGGAAACACGCGGCTAAGCGCGCTCGGTATGGGAAACACGCGGCTAAGCGCGCTCGGTATGGGAAACACGCGGCTAAGCACGCTCGCTATGGGAAACACGCGGCTCAGCGCGCTCGGTATGGGAAACACGCGGCCAAGCACGCTCGCTATGGGAAACACGCGGCTAAGCGCGCTCGCTATGGGAAACACGCGGCTAAGCGCGCTCGCTATGGGAAACACGTGGCTAAGGGCGCTCGCTATGGGAAACACACGGCTAAGCGCGCTCGCTATGGGAAACACGCGGCTAAGCACGCTCGCTATGGGAAACACGCGGCTAAGCTCGCTCGCTATGGGAAACACGCGGCTAAGTGCGCTCGGTATGGGAAACACGCGGCTAAGCGCGCTCGCTATGGGAAACACGCGGCTAAGCACGCTCGGTATGGGAAACACCCGGCTAAGGGCGCTCGGTATGGGAAACACGCGGCTAAGCGCGCTCGGTATGGGAAACATGCGGCTCAGCACGCTCGCAATGGGAAACACGCGGCTAAGCGCGCTCGGTATGGGAAACACGCGGCTAAGCGCGCTCGCTATGGGAAACACGCGGCTAAGCGCGCTCGCTATGGGAAACACGCGGCTAAGCACGCTCGGTATGGGAAACACGCGGCTAAGCACGCTCGGTATGGGAAACACGGGGCTAAGCGCGCTCGCTATGGGAAACACGCGGCTAAGCGCGCTCGCTATGGGAAACACGTGGCTAAGGGCGCTCGCTATGGGAAACACACGGCTAAGCGCGCTCGCTATGGGAAACACGCGGCTAAGCACGCTCGCTATGGGAAACACGCGGCTAAGCTCGCTCGCTATGGGAAACACGCGGCTAAGTGCGCTCGCTATGGGAAACACGCGGCTAAGCGCGCTCGCTATGGGAAACACATGGCTAAGGGCGCTCGCTATGGGAAACACACGGCTAAGCGCGCTCGCTATGGGAAACACGCGGCTAAGCACGCTCGCTATGGGAAACACGCGGCTAAGCTCGCTCGCTATGGGAAACACGCGGCTAAGTGCGCTCTCTATGGGAAACACGCGGCTAAGCGCGCTCGCTATGGGAAACACGCGGCTAAGCGCGCTCGGTATGGGAAACACGCGGCAATGCGCGCTCGCTATGTGAAACACGCGGCTAAGCGCGCTCGCAATGGGAAAAACGCGGCTAAGCGCGCTCGCTAAGGGAAACACGCGGCTAAGCGCGCTCGCTATGGGAAACACGCGGCTAAGCGCGCTCGCTATGGGAAACACGCAACTAAGCGCGCTCGCTATGGGAAACACGCGGCTAAGCGCGCTCGCTATGGGAAACACGCGGCTAAGCGCGCTCGCTATGGGAAACACGCGGCTAAGCGCGCTCGCTATGGGAAACACGCGGCTAAGCGCGCTCGCTATGGGAAACACGCGGCTAAGCACGCTCGGTATGGGAAACACGCGGCTAAGCGCGCTCGCTCTGGGTAACACGCGGCTAAGCGCGCTCGGTATGGGAAACACGCGGCTAAGCGCGCTCGCTATGGGAAACACGCGGCTAAGCGCGCTCGGTATGGGAAACACGCGGCTAAGCGCGCTCGCTATGGGAAACACGCGGCAAAACGTGCTCGCTATGGGAAACACGCGGCTAAGCGCGCTCGCAATGGGAAACACGCGGCTAAGCGCGCTCGGTATGGGAAACACGCGGCTAAGCGCGCTCGCTATGGGAAACACACGGCTAAGGTCGCTCGCTATGGGAAACACGCGGCCAAGCACGCTCGCTATGGGAAACACGCGGCTAAGCGCGCTCGCTATGGGAAACACGCGGCTAAGCACGCTCGGTATGGGAAACACGCGGCTAAGCACGCTCGGTATGGGAAACACGCGGCTAAGCACGCTCGCTATGGGAAACACGTGGCTAAGCGCGCTCGCTATGGGAAACACGCGGCTAAGCTCGCTCGGTATGGGAAACTCGCGGCCAAGCACGCTCGCTATGGGAAACACGCAGCTAAGCGCGCTCGCTATGGGAAACACGCGGCTAAGCGCGCTCGATATGGGAAACACGCGGCTAAGCGCGCTCGCTATGGGAAACACGCGGCTAAGCGCGCTCGCTATGGGAAACACGCGGCTAAACGCGCTCGCTATGGGAAACACGTGGCTAAGCGCGCTCGGTTTGGGAAACACGCGGCTAAGCGCGCTCGCTAGGGAAACACGCGGCGAAGCGCGCTCGCTATGGGAAACACGCGGCTAAGCGCGCTCGCTATGGGAAACACACGGCTAAGGGCGCTCGCTATGGGAAACACGCGGCTAAGCACGCTCGGTATGGGAAACACGCGGCTAAGCGCGCTCGGTATGGGAAACACGCGGCTAAGCGCGCTCGGTATGGGAAACACGCGGCTAAGCACGCTCGCTATGGGAAACACGCGGCTCAGCGCGCTCGGTATGGGAAACACGCGGCCAAGCACGCTCGCTATGGGAAACACGCGGCTAAGCGCGCTCGCTGTGGGAAACACGCGGCTAAGCGCGCTCGCTATGGGAAACACGTGGCTAAGGGCGCTCGCTATGGGAAACACACGGCTAAGCGCGCTCGCTATGGGAAACACGCGGCTAAGCACGCTCGCTATGGGAAACACGCGGCTAAGCTCGCTCGCTATGGGAAACACGCGGCTAAGCGCGCTCGCTATGGGAAACACGCGGCTAAGCACGCTCGGTATGGGAAACACCCGGCTAAGGGCGCTCGGTATGGGAAACACGCGGCTAAGCGCGCTCGGTATGGGAAACATGCGGCTCAGCACGCTCGCAATGGGAAACACGCGGCTAAGCGCGCTCGGTATGGGAAACACGCGGCTAAGCGCGCTCGCTATGGGAAACACACGGCTAAGGTCGCTCGCTTTGGGAAACACGCGGCCAAGCACGCTCGCTATGGGAAACACGCGGCTAAGCGCGCTCGCTATGGGAAACACGCGGCTAAGCACGCTCGGTATGGGAAACACGCGGCTAAGCACGCTCGGTATGGGAAACACGGGGCTAAGCGCGCTCGCTATGGGAAACACGCGGCTAAGCGCGCTCGCTATGGGAAACACGTGGCTAAGGGCGCTCGCTATGGGAAACACACGGCTAAGCGCGCTCGCTATGGGAAACACGCGGCTAAGCACGCTCGCTATGGGAAACACGCGGCTAAGCTCGCTCGCTATGGGAAACACGCGGCTAAGTGCGCTCGGTATGGGAAACACGCGGCTAAGCGCGCTCGCTATGGGAAACACGCGGCTACGCACGCTCGGTATGGGAAACACCCGGCTAAGGGCGCTCGGTATGGGAAACACGCGGCTAAGCGCGCTCGGTATGGGAAACACGCGGCTAAGCGCGCTCGGTATGGGAAACACGCGGCTAAGCGCGCTCGCTATGGGAAACACACGGCTAAGGTCGCTCGCTATGGGAAACACGCGGCCAAGCACGCTCGCTATGGGAAACACGCGGCTAAGCGCGCTCGCTATGGGAAACACGCGGCTAAGCACGCTCGGTATGGGAAACACGCGGCTAAGCGCGCTCGCTATGGGAAACACACGGCTAAGGTCGCTCGCTATGGGAAACACGCGGCCAAGCACGCTCGCTATGGGAAACACGCGGCTAAGCGCGCTCGCTATGGGAAACACACGGCTAAGGTCGCTCGATATGGGAAACACGCGGCCAAGCACGCTCGCTATGGGAAACACGCGGCTAAGCGCGCTCGCTATGGGAAACACGCGGCTAAGCACGCTCGGTATGGGAAACACGCGGCTAAGCACGCTCGCTATGGGAAACACGTGGCTAAGCGCGCTCGCTATGGGAAACACGCGGCTAAGCGCGCTCGGTATGGGAAACACGCGGCCAAGCGCGCTCGCTATGGGAAACGCGGCTAAGCGCGCTCGCTATGGGAAACACGCGGCTAAGCGCGCTCGCTATGGGAAACACGCGGCTAAGCGCGCTCGCTATGGGAAACACGCGGCTAAGCGCGCTCGGTATGGGAAACACGCGGCTAAGCGCGCTCGCTATGGGAAACACGCGGCTAAGGGCGCTCGCTATGGGAAACACGCGGCTAAGCGCGCTCTGTATGGGAAACACGCGGCTAAGCTCGCTCGCTATGGGAAACACGCAGCTAAGCGCGCTCGGTATGGGAAACACGCGGCTAAGCGCGCTCGCTATGGGAAACACGCGGCTAAGCACGCTCGGTATGGGAAACACGCGGCTAAGCGAAAAACGCGGCGAAGCGCGCTCGGTATGGGAAACACGCGGCTAAGCGCGCTCACTTTGGGAAACACGTGGCTAAGCGCGCTCGCTATGGGAAACACGCGGCTAAGCGCGCTCGGTATGTGAAACACGCGGCTAAGCACGCTCGCAATGGGAAAAACGCGGCTAAGCGCGCTCGCTATGGGAAACACGCGGCTAAGCGCGCTCGCTATGGGAAACACGCGGGTAAGCACGCTGGCTATGGGAAACACGCGGCTAAGCACGCTCGCTATGGGAAACACGCGGCTAAGCGCGCTCGCTATGGGAAACACGCGGCTAAGCGCGCTCGCTATGGGAAACACGCAACTAAGCGCGCTCGCTATGGGAAACACGCGGCTAAGCACGCTCGCTATGGGAAACACGCGGCTAAGCGCGCTCGCTATGGGAAACACGCGGCTAAGCGCGCTCGGTATGGGAAACACGCGGCAAAGCGCGCTCGCTATGTGAAACACGCGGCTAAGCGCGCTCGCAATGGGAAAAACGCGGCTAAGCGCGCTCGCTATGGGAAACACGCGGCTAAGCGCGCTCGCTATGGGAAACACGCGGCTAAGCACGCTCGCTATGGGAAACACGCGGCTAAGCACGCTCGCTATGGGAAACACGCGGCTAAGCGCGCTCTCTATGGGAAACACGCGGCTAAGCGCGCTCGCTATGGGAAACACGCGGCTAAGCGCGCTCGCTATGGGAAACACGCGGCTAAGCACGCTCGCTATGGGAAACACGCGGCTAAGCGCGCTCGCTATGGGAAAGACGCAGCTAAGCGCGCTCGCTATGGGAAACACGCAACTAAGCGCGCTCGCTATGGGAAACACGCGGCTAAGCGCGCTCGCTATGGGAAACACGCGGCTAAGCGCGCTCGCTATGGGAAACACGCGGCTAAGCGCGCTCGCTATGGTAAACACGCGGCTAAGCGCGCTCGCTATGGGAAACACGCGGCTAAGCTCGCTCGGTATGGGAAACACGCGGCTAAGCACGCTCGCTATGGGAAACACGCGGCCAAGCACGCTCGCTATGGGAAACACGCGGCTAAGCGCGCTCGCTATGGGAAACACGCGGCTAAGCACGCTCGGTATGGGAAACACGCGGCTAAGGGCGCTCGGTATGGGAAACACGCGGCTAAGCGCGCTCGCTATGGGAAACACACGGCTAAGGTCGCTCGCTATGGGAAACACGCGGCCAAGCACGCTCACTATGGGAGACACGCGTCTAAGCGCGCTCGCTATGGGAAACACACGGCTAAGGTCGCTCGCTGTGGGAAACACGCGGCCAAGCACGCTCGCTATGGGAAACACGCGGCTAAGCGCGCTCGCTATGGGAAACACGCGGCTAAGCACGCTCGGTATGGGAAACACCCGGCTAAGGGCGCTCGGTATGGGAAACACGCGGCTAAGCGCGCTCGCTTTGGGAAACACGTGGCTAAGCGCGCTCGCTATGGGAAACACACGGCTAAGCGCGCTCGGTATGTGAAACACGCGGCTAAGCGCGCTCGCAATGGGAAAAACGCGGCTAAGCGCGCTCGCTATGGGAAACACGCGGCTAAGCGCGCTCGCTATGGGAAACACGCGGGTAAGCACGCTGGCTATGGGAAACACGCGGCTAAGCACGCTCGCTATGGGAAACACGCGGCTAAGCGCGCTCGTTATGGGAAACACGCGGCTAAGCGCGCTCGCTATGGGAAACACGCAACTAAGCGCGCTCGCTATGGGAAACACGCGGCTAAGCACGCTCGCTATGGGAAACACGCGGCTAAGCGCGCTCGCTATGGGAAACACGCGGCTAAGCGCGCTCGGTATGGGAAACACGCGGCAAAGCGCGCTCGCTATGTGAAACATGCGGCTAAGTGCGCTCGCAATGGGAAAAACGCGGCTAAGCGCGCTCGCTATGGGAAACACGCGGCTAAGCGCGCTCGCTATGGGAAACACGCGGGTAAGCACGCTGGCTATGGGAAACACGCGGCTAAGCACGCTCGCTATGGGAAACACGCGGCTAAGCGCGCTCGCTATGGGAAACACGCAACTAAGCGCGCTCGTTATGGGAAACACGCGGCTAAGCGCGCTCGCTATGGGAAACACGCGGCTAAGCGCGCTCGGTATGGGAAACACGCGGCAAAGCGCGCTCGCTATGTGAAACACGCGGCTAAGCGCGCTCGCAATGGGAAAAACGCGGCTAAGCGCGCTCGCTATGGGAAACACGCGGCTAAGCGCGCTCGCTATGGGAAACACGCGGCTAAGCACGCTCGCTATTGGAAACACGCGGCTAAGCACGCTCGCTATGGGAAACACGCGGCTAAGCGCGCTCGCTATGGGAAACACGCGGCTAAGCGCGCTCGCTATGGGAAACACGCAACTAAGCGCGCTCGCTATGGGAAACACGCGGCTAAGCACGCTCGCTATGGGAAACACGTGGCTAAGCGCGCTCGCTATGGGAAAGACGCAGCTAAGCGCGCTCGCTATGGGAAACACGCGGCTAAGCGCGCTCGCTA
The DNA here is from genome assembly GCF_047496885.1 of Scyliorhinus torazame. NCBI lineage: Eukaryota > Metazoa > Chordata > Chondrichthyes > Carcharhiniformes > Scyliorhinidae > Scyliorhinus > Scyliorhinus torazame. The sequence goes on along the minus strand of NC_092721.1, from coordinate 212,148,849 downwards.
TGGGAAACACGCAACTAAGCGCGCTCGCTATGGGAAACACGCGGCTAAGCGCGCTCGCTATGGGAAACACGCGGCTAAGCGCGCTCGCTATGGGAAACACGCGGCTAAGCGCGCTCGGTATGGGAAACACGCGGCTAAGCGCGCTCGCTATGGGAAACACGCGGCTAAGCTCGCTCGGTATGGGAAACACGCGGCTAAGCACGCTCGGTATGGGAAACACGCGGCGAAGCGCGCTCGCTCTGGGTAACACATGGCTAAGCGCGCTCGGTAAGGGAAACACGCGGCGAAGCGCGCTCGGTATGGGAAACACGCGGCTAAGCGCGCTCGCTATGGGAAACACGCGGCTAAGCGCGCTCGGTATGGGAAACACGCAGCTAAGCCGCTCGCTATGGGAAACACGCGGCTAAACGTGCTCGCTATGGGAAACACGCGGCTAAGCGCGCTCGCAATGGGAAACACGCGGCTAAGCGTGCTCGGTATGGGAAACACGCGGCTAAGCGCGCTCGCTATGGGAAACACACGGCTAAGGTCGCTCGCTATGGGAAACACGCGGCCAAGCACGCTCGCTATGGGAAACACGCGGCTAAGCGCGCTCGCTATGGGAAACACGCGGCTAAGCACGCTCGGTATGGGAAACACGCGGCTAAGCGCGCTCGCTATGGGAAACACGCGGCTAAGCACGCTCGGTATGGGAAACACGCGGCTAAGCACGCTCGGTATGGGAAACACGCGGCTAAGGGTGCTCGCTATGGGAAGCACGCGGCTAAGCGCGCTCGCTATGGGAAACACGCGGCCAAGCACGCTCGCTATGGGAAACACGCAGCTAAGCGCGCTCGCTATGGGAAACACGCGGCTAAGCGCACTCGCTATGGGAAACACGCGGCCAAGCACGCTCGCTATGGGTAACACGCGGCTAAGCGCGCTCGCTATGGGAAACACGCGGCTAAGCGCGCTCGCTATGGGAAACACGCGGCTAAGCGCGCTCGCTATGGGAAACACGCGGCTAAGCACGCTCGGTATGGGAAACACGCGGCTAAGCGCGCTCGCTATGGGAAACACGTGGCTAAGCACGCTCGGTATGGGAAACACGCGGCTAAGCACGCTCGGTATGGGAAACACGCGGCTAAGCACGCTCGCTATGGGAAACACGTGGCTAAGCGCGCTCGCTATGGGAAACACGCGGCTAAGCGCGCTCGGTATGGGAAACACGCGGCCAAGCACGCTCGCTATGGGAAACACGCGGCTAAGCGCGCTCGCTATGGGAAACACGCGGCTAAGCGCGCTCGCTATGGGAAACACGCGGCCAAGCACGCTCGCTATGGGAAACACGCGGCTAAGCGCGCTCGCTATGGGAAACACGCGGCTAAGCGCGCTCGCTATGGGAAACACGCGGCTAAGCGCGCTCGCTATGGGAAACCCGCGGCTAAGCGCGCTCGCTATGGGAAACACGCGGCTAAGGGCGCTCGCTATGGGAAACACGCGGCTAAGCGCGCTCGCTATGGGAAACACGCGGCTAAGCGCGCTCGCTATGGGAAACACACGGCTAAGGGCGCTCGGTATGGGAAACACGCGGCTAAGCGCGCTCGGTATGGGAAACACGCGGATAAGCGCGCTCGGTATGGGAAACACGCGGCTAAGCACGCTCGCTATGGGAAACACGCGGCTAAGCGCGCTCGGTATGGGAAACACGCGGCTAAGCGCGCTCGCTATGCGAAACACGCGGCTAAGCGCGCTCGCTATGGGAAACACGTGGTTAAGGGCGCTCGCTATGGGAAACACGCGGCTAAGCGCGCTCGCTATGGGAAACACGCGGCTAAGCACGCTCGCTATGGGAAACACGCGGCTAAGCTCGCTCGGTATGGGAAACACGTGGCGAAGCGCGCTCGCTATGGGAAACACGCAGCTAAGCGCGCTCGGTATGGGAAACACGCGGCTAAGCACGCTCGGTATGGGAAACACGCGGCTAAGGGCGCTCGGTATGGGAAACACGCGGCTAAGGGCGCTCGGTATGGGAAACACGCGGCTAAGGGCGCTCGGTATGGGAAACACGCGGCTAAGCGCGCTCGGTATGGGAAACACGTGGCTAAGGGCGCTCGGTATGGGAAACACGCGGCTAAGCGCGCTCGCTATGGGAAACACGCGGCTAAGCGCGCTCGGTATGGGAAACACGCGGCTAAGCGCGCTCGGTATGGGAAACACGCGGCTAAGCGCGCTCGGTATGGGAAACACGTGGCTAAGGGCGCTCGGTATGGGAAACACGCGGCTAAGCGCGCTCGCTATGGGAAACACGCGGCTAAGCGCGCTCGCTATGGGAAACACGCGGCTAAGCGCGCTCGGTATGGGAAACACGCGGCTAAGCGCGCTCGGTATGGGAAACACGCGGCTAAGGGCGCTCGGTATGGGAAACACGTGGCTAAGGGCGCTCGGTATGGGAAACACGCGGCTAAGCGCGCTCGGTATGGGAAACACGTGGCTAAGGGCGCTCGGTATGGGAAACACGCGGCTAAGCGCGCTCGCTATGGGAAACACGCGGCTAAGCGCGCTCGCTATGAGAAACACGCGGCAAAGAGCGCTCGCTATGGGAAACACGCGGCTAAGCGCGCTCGGTATGGGAAACACGCGGCTAAGCGCGCTCGCTATGGGAAACACGCGGCTAAGCGCGCTCGGTATGGGAAACACGCGGCTAAGCGCGCTCGCTATGGGAAACACGCGGCTAAGCGCGCTCGGTATGGGAAACACGCGGCTAAGCGCGCTCGCTATGGGAAACACGCGGCTAAGCGCGCTCGGTATGGGAAACACGCGGCTAAGCGCGCTCGGTATGGGAAACACGCGGCTAAGCGCGCTCGGTATGGGAAACACGCGGCTAAGCGCGCTCGGTATGGGAAACACGCGGCTAAGCGCGCTCGCTATGGGAAACACGCGGCTAAGCGCGCTCGGTATGGGAAACACGCGGCTAAGCGCGCTCGGTATGGGAAACACGCGGCTAAGCGCGCTCGCTATGGGAAACACGCGGCTAAGCGCGCTCGGTATGGGAAACACGCGGCTAAGCGCGCTCGGTATGGGAAACACGCGGCTAAGCGCGCTCGGTATGGGAAACACGCGGCTAAGCGGGCTCGCTATGGGAAACACGCGGCTAAGCACACTCGGTATGGGAAACACGCGGCTAAGCGCGCTCGCTATGGGAAACACGCGGCTAAGCGCGCTCGGTATGGGAAACACGCGGCTAAGAGCGCTCGCTATGGGAAACACGCGGCTAAGCGCGCTCGGTATGGGAAACACGCGGCTAAGCGCGCTCGCTATGGGAAACACGCGGCTAAGCGCGCTCGCTATGGGAAACACACGGCTAAGGGCACTCGCTATGGGAAACACGCGGCTAAGCGCGCTCGGTATGGGACTTTGTTCACATTTCGTGAAATCGCTGCAATGTCTTCTGTCTTACACTGTCAATTCGCAGGAATAGATTCTCTTTATCTACCCGACTTATTCCTCTTAATATCTTGACAGCCCCCACACCACCCCCACCCCAACCCCACCCCCACACCAACCCCACCCCCACCAACCCCACCCACACCAACCCCACCCACACCAACCCCACCCACACCAACCCCACCCCCACGCCAACCTCACCCACACCAACCCCACACCCACACCAAGCCCACCCCCACACCAACCCCCACACCAACCCTACCCACACCAACCCCACCCCCACGCCAACCCCACCCACCCCACCCCCACACCACCCCCACCCCCACACCAACCCCACCCCCACACCAACCCCACCTCCACCCCCACACCAACCCCACCCCCACACCAACCCCACCCCCACACCAACCCCACCCCCACACCAACCCCACCTCCACCCCCACACCAACCCCACCCAAACCCCCACACCAACCCCACCCCCACACCAACCCCACTCCCACACCAACCCCACCCCCACACCAACCCCCACACCAACCCCACCCCCACCCCACCAACCCACCCCCACACCAACCCCACCCAAACCCCCACACCAACCCCACCCCTACACCAACCCCACCCCCACACCAACCCCACACCAACCCGTCCCCCACACCAACCCGCCCCCCACACCAACCCGTCCCCCACACCAACCCGCCCTCCACACCAACCCGCCCTCCACACCAACCCGCCCTCCACACCAACCCGCCCTCCACACCAACCCGCCCTCCACACCAGCCCCAACACCAACCCCACCCCCACACCAACCCCACCCCCACACCAACCCCACCCCCACACCAACCCCAACCCCACACCAACCCCAACCCCACACCAACCCCAACCCCACACCAACCCCGCCCACACACCAACCCCGCCCACACACCAACCCCGCCCACACACCAACCCCGCCCACACCAACCCCGCCCCCCCACACCAACCCCACCCCCACACCAACCCCACCCCCACACCAACCCCACCCCCACACCAACCCGCCCTCCACACCACCCCCACCCCAAACCGCCCCCCACACCAACATCAACCCGCCCCCATACCACCCCCACACCCACACCAACCCGCCCTCCACACCACCCCCACCCCCAAACCAACCCACCCCCCACACCAAACCGCCCCCCACACCAACCCCACCCCCACACCAACCCGCCCCCACACCAACCCCACCCCCACACCAACCCCACCCCCACACGCCCCCCACACCACCCCGCCCCCCACACCACCCCGACCCCCACACCAACCCCACCCCCACACCAACCCGACCCTCACACCAACCCCACCCCCACACCAACCCGATCACATCCTCACATCACTTGTTACCCATAGCTGCTCGAAGACTGGCTGGCATAAAATTGCCCCAAGCAGTTTGTGAGTGAATCAGGTGCAGACAGCTCACCATGATGCTCTTGCTGTTGAGATAATGTCTGGCGATGAGGGGCTCCAGGGTGTGCAGGAAAGCCAGCCCCCGGGCAATATCCAAGGCAAACTTCACCGCCTGGGTCTGGTCCACCACAAAGTCTGTAAAGGAGAGAACAAATGTGCAGGAGACAGTTATTGCCCAAATAGTGATCAGGTAGTGGGCAGGCACTGGGCAGGCAGAGGGCTGGCAGAGGGCAGGCAGAGGGCAGGCAGAGGGCAGGCAGAGGGCAGGCAGAGGGCAGGCAGAGGGCGGGCAGAGGGCGGGCAGTGGGCGGGCAGTGGGCGGGCAGTGGGCGGGCAGTGGGCAGACAGTGGGCGGGCAGAGGGCAGGCAGAGTGCAGGCAGTGGGCAGGCAGTGGGCGGGCAGTGGGCGGGCAGTGGGCAGACAGTGGGCAGACAGTGGGCAGACAGTGGGCGGGCAGTGGGCAGGCAGAGAGCTGGCAGAGGGCAGGCACTGGGCAGGCAGAGGGCGGGCAGAGGGCAGGCAGTGGGCGGGCAGTGGGCAGGCAGAGGGCAGGCAGAGGGCAGGCACTGGGCAGGCACTGGGCAGGCACTGGGCAGGCACTGGGCAGGCAGTGCCCGGTTTGGCTCTCATGGAGACTTGAGCATAGATTTCTGAATCATGCCCCACCCTGTATACTGCGAATCTGGGATCTCCTACTCAAACACAGGCTCAAATCTAGGAGGAGCACAGGACCATGTGGAACACAGGGCCCAGGTGGAGCACAGGGCCCAGGTGGAACACAGGGCCCAGGTGGAACACAGGGCCCAGGTGGAACACAGGGCCCAGGTGGAACACAGGGCCCAGGTGGAACACAGGGCCCAGGTGGAACACAGGGCCCAGGTGGAGCACAGGGCCCAGGTGGAGCACAGGGCCCAGGTGGAGATCAGGGCCCAGGTGGAGATCAGGGCCCAGGTGGAGATCAGGGCCCAGGTGGAGCTCAGGGCCCAGGTGGAGCTCAGGGCCCAGGTGGAGCTCAGGGCCCAGGTGGAGCTCAGGGCCCAGGTGGAGCTCAGGGCCCAGGTGGAGCTCAGGGCCCAGGTGGAGCTCAGGGCCCAGGTGGAGCTCAGGGCCCAGGTGGAGCTCAGGGCCCAGGTGGAGCTCAGGGCCCAGGTGGAGCTCAGGGCCCAGGTGGAGCTCAGGGCCCAGGTGGAGCTCAGGGCCCAGGTGGAGATCAGGGCCCAGGTGGAGATCAGGGCCCAGGTGGAGCACAGGGCCCAGGTGGAGCTCAGCGCCCAGGTGGAACAGCTCCCGCTCACAGATGTGTGAGCTGAATGTTTAGGGAGAGGGGGGTCACAGCAGATTGAACACTCTTCAGATATAATTTTTGAGTTGTCTTCAGTCAGATGAGTCTCGTCAACCCTGGCAGAGGAGCTTCAAGACTCAACGATTCCAATGTATTCCGTTTTTCTACCCTTCTGAAACTTGAGGTCATCCAAACCTCTGCTGCCTGTGTCTGACTCGTAACAAATATCTATCACCACCCGTGCCAGCTGATTTACACGGATTCTCGATGAAGCAATGCCCATTTGAAAAGACTCACCCTCATCTCCACATCCCTCCAGAGCTTCAACCCACCCCATGTTTCTAATCTCCACCCCACCCTGCCCCGAGGGCCCGCCTCTTCCTCCGCAATCATCTCATTCTGGCTCCGAGTGTATCCCTGCTGCTAGGTTTCTCTAGGTTTTAAAAGCTCGCAGCGTAGGGCAGTTCCAAGTGTTTATTCTGGACGTGTGAGTTTTAAAGGGTGAGGTCAGTTGGCAATGTGGGATGTCACTGACTAATCTTTATACCAATTGATCCTTCTAGAGGGATGAGGATTGAAAAACCTGGGTGACATTCCCCAAATTTGTGTGTGGAGTGGGGGAGTGCCGGGTTAATGACACCAAATGTATTCTGTCAGTAACTCATGGTCGAGGAAACACTATGAAGGCAGCAGATAAATACAGCCTCTTCCTTTTCCAGTTCCTGCTGCAAAGGGAGATTGAACCCCAGAGAAAGCTGCACCATTCCCCGTCCACACCGGGTTCAGCAGCGGCTTTGCTCGATCTCCTGAACTGCATTCACGTTTTTACAATCTCTTCATTTTGCTGCAAACTCACTTGTTCCCTCGTGCAGGACATTGTAGAGAGAGCCATAAGGCATCCAGTGTGTGATTATGATGGGGTGTGGGGCAGGTGGTGACTGACAGGCTCCAAGAACCGGCAGCACGTTGGGATGTGAGAATATTCTGCAAAAGGAGACAGGAGGATCTTATTAAAATAAAGAGCAGACACAGAAATTCCTCTGGTCACAACACACCCCACCCCACACTCACCCCACCCCACACTCACCCCACCCCACACTCACCCCACCCCACACTCACCCCACCCTCACCCCACCCCACCCCACACTCACCCCAAACCCCACACTCACCCCACCCCACACTCACCCCACCCTCACCCCACGCCACCCCACACTCACCCCACCCCACACTCACCCCACCCCACACTCACCCCAAACCCCACACTCACCCCACCCCACACTCACCCCACCCCACACTCACCCCAAACCCCACACTCACCCCAAACCCCACACTCACCCCAAACCCCACCCCACACTCACTCCAAACCCCACCCCACACTCACCCCACCCCACACTCACCCCACCCCACACTCACCCCAAACCCCACACTCACTCCAAACCCCACACTCACCCCAAACCCCACACTCAACCCAAACCCCACACTCACCCCACCCCACCCCACACTCACCCCACCCCACACTCACCCCACCCCACACTCACACCACCCCACACTCACCCCAAACCCCACACTCACCCCAAACCCCACACTCACCCCACCCCACCCTCACCCCACCCTCACCCCAAACCCCACACTCACCCCAAACCCCACCCTCACCCCAAACCACACCCTCACCCCAAACCACACTCACCCCAAACCCCACACTCACCCCAAACCCCACCCCACACTCACCCCAAACCCCACACTCACCCCAAACCCCACACTCACCCCAAACCCCACACTCACGCCAAACCCCACACTCAGCCCAAACCCCACCCCACACTCACCCCAAACCCCACCCCACACTCACCACAAACCCCATCCCAGACTCACCCCAAACCCCACACTCACCCCAAACCCCACACTCACCCCAAACCCACACTCACCCCAAACCCCACACTCACCCCAAACCCCACACTCACCCCAAACCCCACACTCACCCCAACCCCACACTCATCCCAAACCCCACCCCACACTCACCCCAAACCCCACACTCACCCCAAACCCCACACTCACCCCACTCCACACTCACCCCACCCCACTCTCACCCCACCCCACCCCCAAACCCCACCCTCACCCCAAACTCCACCCTCACCCCAAACCACACTCACCCCAAACCCCACTCTCACCCCAAACCCCACCCCACACTCACCCCAAACCCCACACTCACCCCAAACCCCACCCCACACTCACCCCAAACCCCACACTCACCCCAAACCCCACACTCACCCCAAACCCCACACTCACCCCAAACCCCACACTCACCCCAAACCCCACACTCACCCCAAACCCCACACTCACCCCCAACCCCACACTCATCCCAACCCCCACCCCACACTCACCCCAAACCCCACACTCACCCCAAACCCCACACTCACCCCAAACCCCACACTCACCCCAAACCCCACACTCACCCCAAACCCCACACTCACCCCAAACCCCACACTCACCCCAAACCCCACCCCACACTCACCCCAAACCCCCCCCACACTCACCCCAAACCCCATCCCACACTCAACCCAAACCCCACACTCACCCCAAACCCCACACTCACCCCAAACCCCACACTCACCCCAAACCCCACACTCACCCCAAACCCCACCCCACACTCACCCCAACCCCACATTCACCCCAAACCCCACACTCACCCCAAACCCCACACTCACCCCAAACCCCACACTCACCCCAAACCCCACACTCACCCCACCCCACACTCACCCCACCCCAACCCACACTCACCCCACCCCACCCCACACTCACCCCAAACCCCACTCACCCCAAACCCCACCCCACACTCACCCCAAACACCACCCCACACTCACCCCACCCCACACTCACTCCAAACCCCACACTCACCCCAAACCCCACCCCACACTCACCCCAAACCCCACCCCACACTCACTCCAAACCCCACCCCACACTCACCCCAAACCCCACCCCACACTCACCACAAACCCCACACTCACCCCAAACCCCACCCCACACTCACCCCACCCCACACTCACTCCAAACCCCACACTCACCCCAAACCCCACACTCACCCCAAACCCCACACTCAACCCAACCCCACCCCACACTCACACCACCCCACACTCACCCCAAACCCCACACTCAACCCAAACCCCACACCACCCCAAACCCCACCCCACACTCACACCACCCCACACTCACCCCAAACCCAACACTCACCCCACCCCACCCTCACCCCACCCTCACCCCAAACCACACTCACCCCAAACCCCACACTCACCCCAAACCCCACACTCACCCCAAACCCCACACTCACCCCAAACCCCACACTCACCCCAAACCCCACACTCACCCCAAACCCCACACTCACCCCAAACCCCACCCCACACTCACCCCCAAACCCCACCCCACACTCACCACAAACCCCATCCCACACTCACCCCAAACCCCACACTCACCCCAAACCATACACTCACCCCAAACCCCACCCCACACTCACCACAAACCCCACACTCACCCCAAACCCCACACTCACCCCACCCCACACTCACCCCAAACCCCACACTCACCCCAAACACCACACTCACCCCAAACCCCACATTCACCCCAAACCCCACACTCACCCCAAACCCCACACTCACCCCAAACCCCACCCCACACTCACCCCAAACCCCACACTCACCCCAAACCCCACACTCACCCCAAACCCCACACTCACCCCAAACCCCACACTCACCCCAAACTCCACCCCACACTCACCCCAAACCCCACACTCACCCCAAACCCCACACTCACCCCAAACCCCACACTCACCCCAAACCCCACACTCACCCCAAACCCCACACTCACCCCAAACCCCACACTCACCCCACACCACACTCACCCCACCCCAACCCACACTCACCCCACCCCACCCCACACTCACCCCAAACCCCACACTCACCCCAAACCCCACCCCACACTCACCCCAAACCCCACCCCACACTCACCCCACCCCACACTCACTCCAAACCCCACACTCACCCCAAACCCCACACTCAACCCAAACCCACACTCAACCCAAAACCCACACTCACCCCACCCCACCCCACACTCACCCCACCCCACACTCACCCCAAACCCCACACTCACCCCAAACCCCACACTCACCCCAAACCCCACACTTACCCCAAACCCCACACTCACCCCCAAACCCCACACTCACCCCACCCCACACTCACCCCACCCCACACTCACCCCACCCTGACCCCAAACCCCACCCTCACCCAAACCCCACCCCACACTCACCCCAAACCCCACACTCACCCCAAACCCCACCCCACACTCACCCCAAACCCCACACTCACCCAAAACCCCACCCCACACTCACCCCAAACCCCACACTCACCCCACCCCACACTCACCCCACCCTGACCCCAAACCCCACCCTCACCCAAACCCCACCCCACTCACCCCAAACCCCACACTCACCCCAAACGCCACCCCACACTCACCCCAAACCCCACACTCACCCCAAACCCCACCCCACACTCACCCCAAACCCCACCCCACACTCACCCCAAACCCCACACTCACCCCAAACCCCACCCCACACTCACCCCAAACCCCACCCCACACTCACCACAAACCCCATCCCACACTCACCCCAAACCCCACACTCACCCCAAACCCCACACTCACCCCAAACCATACACTCACCCCAAGCCCCACCCCACACTCACCCCAAACCCCACACTCACCCCAAACCCCACACTCACCCCAAACCCCACACTCACCCCACCCCACCCACACCCACCCCACCCCACCCTCACCCCACCCTCACCCCAAACCCCACCCTCACCCCAAACCACACTCACCCCAAACCCCACACTCACCCTAAACCCCACCCCACACTCACCCCAAACCCCACACTCACCCCAAACCCCACCCCACACTCACCCCAAACCCCACACTCACACCAAACCCCACACTCACCCCAAACCCCACACTCACCCCAAACCCCACACTCACCCCAAACCCCACCCCACACTCACCCCAAACCCCACCCCACACTCACCCCAAACCCCACCCCACACTCACCCCAAACCCCACCCCACACTCACCCCAAACCCCACACTCACCCCAAACCCCACACTCACCTCAAACCCCACACTCACCCCAAACTCCACACTCACCCCAAACTCCACCCCACACTCACCCCAAACCCCACACTCACCCCAAACCCCACATTCACCCCAAACCCCACACTCACCCCAAACCCCACACTCACCCCAAACCCCACCCCACACTCACCCCAAACCCCACACTCACCCCAAACCCCACACTCACCCCAAACCCCACACTCATCCCAAACCCCACCCCACACTCACCCCAAACCCCACACTCACCCCAAACCCCACACTCACCCCAAACCCCACACTCATCCCAAACCCCACCCCACACTCACCCCAAACCCCACACTCACCCCAAACCCCACACTCACCCCAAACCCATCCGCAAACCCCACCCCACACTCACCCCAAACCCCACACTCACCCCCAAACTCCACCCCACACTCACCCCAAACCCCACACTCACCCCGAACCCCACTCATCCCAAACCCCACACTCACCCCAAACCCGACCCCACACTCACCCCAAACCCCACACTCACCCCAAACCCCACACTCACCCCAAACCCCACACTCACCCCAAACCCCACACTCACCCCAAACCCCACACTCATCCAAAACCCCACACTGACCCCCAAACCCCACCCCACGCTCATCCCAAATCCCACCGCACACTCCTCTCTAAATCCCTCCCACACTCATCCCAAACCCCACACCATCCCAAACCCCACACTCATCCCAAACCCCACACTCATCCCAAACCCCACACTCATCCCAAACCCCACACTCACCCCAAACCCCATCCCACACTCACCCCCAAACCCCACACTCACCCCCAAACCACACCCCACACTCACCCCAAACCCCACACTCACCCCAAACCCCACTCATCCCCAAAACCCACCCCACACTCACCCCAAACCCCAAACTCACCCCAAACCCCACACTTACCCCAAACCCCACACTCACCCCAAACCCCACACTCACCCCAAACCCCACACTCACCCCAAACCCCACACTCACCCCAAACCCCCACACTCACCCCAAACCCCACACTCACCCCAAACCCCACACTCATCCCCAAACCCCACCCCACACCACCCCCAAACCCCACACTCACCCCCAAACCCCACACTCACCCCAAACCCCACACTCACCCCAAACCCCACACTCACCCCAAACCCCACACTCACCCCAAACCCCACACTCATCATCAACCCCACCCCACACTCACCCCAAACCCCAAACTCACCCCAAACCCCACACTCATCCCCAACCCCACCCCACACTCACCCCCAAACCCCACACTCATCCCAAACCTCACACTCACCCCCAAACCCCACACTCACCCCAAACCCCACACTCACCCCAAACCCCACACTCACCCCAAACCCCACACTCACCCCAAACCCCACACTCACCCCAAACCCCACCCCACACTCACCCCCAAACCCCACTCACCCCAAACCCCACACTCACCCCAATCCCCACCCCACACTCACCCCAAACCCCACACTCACCCCCAAACCCCACCCCACACCCACCCCAACCCCCACACTCACCCCAAACCCCCACACTCACCCCAAACCCCACATTCACCCCAAACCCCACACTCACCCCAAACACCACACTCACCCCAAACCCCACACTCACCCCAAACCCCACACTCACCCCAAACCCCATACTCACCCCAAACCCTACACTCACCCCAAACCACACACTCACCCCAAACCCCACCCCACACTCACCCCAAACCCCACACTCACCCCAAACCCCACACTCACCGCAAACCCCACACTCACCCCAAACCCCACATTCAGCCCCAAACCCCACACTCACCCCAAACCCCACACTCACCCCAAACCCCACCCCACCACTCACCCCAAACCCCACCCACACTCAACCCCAAACCCCACACTCATCCCAAACCCACACATTCACCCCCAAACCCCACACTCACCCCAAACCCCACACTCACCCCCAAACCCCACCCCACACTCACCCCAAACCCCACACTCATCCCAAACCCCACACTCACAACAAACCCCACCCCACACTCACCCCAAACCCCACACTCACCCCCAACCCCACACTCAACCCAAACCCCACACTCAACCCAAACCCCACACTCATCCCAAACCCCACACTCATCCCAAACCCCACACTCACCCCCAAATCCCACCCCACACTCACCCCCAAAACCCCCACACTCATCCCAACCCCACACACCCCCAAACCCCACACTCACCCCCAAACCCCACACTCACCCCCACACCCCACACTCACCCCAACCCCACACACACCCCAAACCCCACATTCACCCCAACCCCACATTCACCCCAAACCCCACACTCATCCCAAACCCCACACTCACCCCAAACCCCACACTCATCCCAAACCCACCCCACACTCACCCCAAACCCCACACTCACCCCAAACCCCACACTCACCCCAAACCCCACACTCATCCCAAACCCCACCCCACATTCACCCCAAACCCCACACTCACCCCAAACCCCACACTCACCCCAAACCCCACACTCATCCCAAACCCCACCCCACACTCACCCCAAACCCCACACTCAACCCAAACCCCACACTCACCCCAAACCCATCCCCAAACCCCACCCCACACTCACCCCAAACCCCACACTCACCCCCAAACTCCACCCCACACTCACCCCAAACCCCACACTCACCCCAAACCCCACCCCACACTCACCCAAACCCCACACTCACCCCAAACCCCACACTCACCCCAAACCCCACACTCACCCCAAACCCGACACTCACCCCAAACCCCACACTCACCCCAAACCCCACACTCACCCCAAACCCCACACTGACCCCCAAACCCCACCCCACGCTCATCCCAAATCCCACCGCACACTCCTCTCTAAATCCCTTCCCACACTCATCCCAAACCCCACACCATCCCAAACACCACACCATCCCAAACCCCACACTCATCCCAACCCCCACACTCACCCAAACCCCACACTCACCCAAACCCCACACTCACCCAAACCCCCACACCATGCCCAAACCCCATCCCACACTCACCCCCAAACCCCACACCCACCCCCCCAACCCCCACCCCACACTCACCCCACCCCACCACCCCAAACCCACCCCCACACCACCCCAACCCCAAACTCACCCCAACCCCACACCACCCCCAACCCCACACCCACCCCCAAACCCCACACCCACCCCAAACCCCACCCCCACACTCACCCCCAACCCCCACACTCACCCCAACCCCCACACCACCCCAAACCCCACACCCACCCCAAACCCCACACCACCCCCAACCCCACACCACCCCAAACCCCACACTCATCCCAAACCCCACACTCACCCCAAACCCCACCCTCACCCCAAACCCCAACTCACCCCAAACCCCACACTCATCCCCAAACCCCACCCCACACTCACCCCCAAACCCCCACACCATCCCAAACCTCACACTCACCCCCAAACCCCACACTCACCACAAACCCCACACTCACCCCAAACCCCACACTCACCCCAAACCCCACACTCACCCCAAACCCCACACTCACCCCAAACCCCCCCCCACACCACCCCCCAAACCCCACCCACCCCAACCCCACACCACCCCAACTCACCCCAATCCCCACCCCACACTCACCCCAAACCCCACACTCACCCCCAACCCCACCCCACACTCACCCCAAACCCCACACCACCCCAAACCCCACACTCACCCCAACCCCACACTCACCCCAAACCCCACACTCACCCCCAAACCCCCCACACTCACCCCAAACCCCACACTCACCCAAACCCCACACTCACCCCAAACCCCACACTCACCCCAAACCCCACACTCACCCCAAACCCCACACTCACCCCAAACCCTACACTCACCCCAAACCCCACTCACCCCAAACCCCACACTCACCCCAAACCCCACACTCACCCCATACCCCACCCCACACTCACCCCAAACCCCACACTCACCCCAAACCCCACACTCACCCCAAACCCCACACTCACACCAAACCCCACACTCACCCCAAACCCCACCCCACACTCACCCCAAACCCCACACTCACCCCAAACCCCACACTCACCCCAAACCCCACACTCACCCCAAACCCCACATTCACCCCAAACACCACACTCACCCCAAACCCCACACTCATCCCCAAACCCCACCCCACACTCACCCCAAACCCCACACTCATCCCCAAACCCCACCCCACACTCAACCCAAACTCCACACTCATCCCAAACCCCACACTCATCCCAAACCCCACACTCATCCCAAACCCCACACTCACCCCAAACCCCACACTCACCCCAAACCCCACACTCACACCAAACCCCACCCCACACTCACCCCCAAACCCCACACTCACCCCCAAACCCCACACTCATCCCCAAACCCCACACTCACCCCAAACCCCACACTCACCCCAAACCCCACACTCACCCCAAACCCCACACTGACCCCAAACCCCACACTCACCCCAAACCCCACACTCACCCCAAACCCCACCCCAAACCCCACACTCACCCCAAACCCCACCCCACACTCACCCCAAACCCCACTCATCCCAAACCCCACATTCACCCCAAACCCCACACTCATCCCCAAACCCCACCCCACACTCACCCCCAAACCCCACACTCATCCCAAACCCCACATTCACCCCCAAACCCCACACTCACCCCAAACCCCACACTCACCCCAAACCCCACCCCACACTCACCCCAAACCCATCCCCAAACCCCACCCCACACTCACCCCACACCCCACACTCACCCCAAACCCCACACTCACCCCAAACCCCACACTCATCCCCAAACCCCACCCCACACTCACCCCCAAACCCCACACTCATCTCAAACCCCACATTGACCCCCAAACCCCACACTCACCCCAAACCCCACACTCATCCCCAAACCCCACCCCACACTCACCCCAAACCCCACACTCATCCCAAACCCCACACTCATCCCCAAACCCCACACTCACCCCAAACCCCACACTCATCCCAAACCCCACACTCATCCCAAACCCCACACTCACCCCCAAACCCCACCCCACACTCACCCCCAAACCCCACAGTCATCCCAAACCCCACACACCCCCAAACCCCACACTCACCCCCAAACCCCACACTCACCCCAAACCCCACACTCACCCCAAACCCCACACTCACCCCAAATCCCACACTCACCCCAAACCCCACACTCACCCCAAACCCCACATTCACCCCAAACCCCACACTCATCCCAAACCCCACACTCACCCCAAACCCCACACTCATCCCAAACCCCACCCCATTCACCCCAAACCCCACACTCACCCCAAACCCCACATTCATCCCAAACCCCACACTCATCCCAAACCCCACCCCACACTCACCCCAAACCCCACACTCACCCCAAACCCCACACTCATCCCAAACCCCACCCCACACTCACCCCAAACCCCACACTCACCCCAAACCCCACACTCACCCCAAACCCCACACTCACCCCAAACCCCACACTCACCCCAAACCCCACACTCATCCCCAAACTCATCCCCAAACCCCACCCCACACTCACCCCAAACCCCACACTCACCCCCAAACCCCACCCCATACTCACCCCAAACCCCACACTCACCCCAAACCCCACACTCACCCCAAACCCCACCCCACACTCACCCCAAACCCCACACTCACCCCAAACCCCACACTCACCCCAAACCCCACACTCATCCCAAACCCCACACTCACCCCAAACCCCACACTCACCCCAAACCCCACACTCATCCCAAACCCCACACTGACCCCCAAACCCCACCCCACGCTCACCCCCAAACCCCACCCCACACTCTCCCCCAAATCTCACCCCACGCTCACCCCCAAACCCCACCCCACGCTCACCCCCAAACCCCACCCCACGCTCACGCCCAAACCCCACCACACACTGATCCCCAAACCCCACCCCACGCTCATCCCAAATCCCACCGCACACTCCTCTCTAAATCCCTTCCCACACTCACCCCCAAACCCCACCCCACGCTCACCCCCACATACCACCCCACGCTCATCCCAAACTCCACACCATGCTCACCCCAAACCCCACCCCACGCTCACCCCCAAACCCCACCCCACTCACCCCAAACCCCACCCCACGCTCACCCCCAAACCCCACCCCACGCTCATCCCAAACCACACCCCACGCTCACCCCTAAACCCCACCCCACCCTCACCACCAAACCCTACCCCACGCTCACCCCCACATCCCACCCCACGCTCATCCCAAACTCCACACCATGCTCACCCCAAACCCCGCACCACGCTCACCCCCAAACCCCACCCCACTCACCCCAAACCCCACCCCACGCTCACCCCCAAACCCCACCCCACTCACCCCAAACCCCACCCCACGCTCACCCCCAAACCCCAACCCACGCTCATCCCAAACCACACCCCACGCTCACCCCCAAACCCCACCCCACCCTCACCCCCAAACCCCACCCCACCCTCACCCCCAAAGCCTACCCCACGCTCACCCCTAAACCCCACCCCACACTCCCCCCCCCAAACCCCACCCCACATTCATCCCAAACCCCTCCCCACATTCACCCCTAAACCCCACCCCACGCTCACCCCCAAACCCCACCGCACACTCACCGCCAAACCCCACCCCATACACACCCGCAAACCCCACCCCACACCCCCAAACCCCACCCCACACCCCCAAACCCCACCCCACACTCACCAACAAACCCCACCCCATGCTCACCCCCACATCCCACCCCACACTCACCCCCAAACCCCACCCCACACTCATCCCAAACCCCACACTCATCCCAAACCCCACACTCATCCCAAACCCCACACTCATCCCAAACCCCACACTCACCCCCAAACCCCACACTCACCCCAAACCCCACACTCACCCCAAACCCCACACTCACCCCAAACCCCACACTCACCCCAAACCCCACATTCACCCCAAACCCCACACTCATCCCAAACCCCACAATCACCCCAAACCCCACACTCATCCCAAACCCCACCCCACACTCACCCCAAACCCCACACTCACCCCAAACCCCACACTCATCCCAAACCCCACCCCACACTCACCCCAAACCCCACACTCACCCCAAACCCCACACTCACCCCAAACCCCACCCCACACTCACCCCAAACCCCACACTCACCCCAAACCCCACACTCACCCCAAACCCCACTCACCCCAAACCCCACACTCACCCCAAACCCCACACCCACCCCAAACCCCACACTTACCCCAAACCCCACACTCACCCCAAACCCCACACTCACCCCAAACCCCACACTGACCCCCAAACCCCACCCCACGCTCACCCCCAAACCCCACCGCACGCTCACCCCCAAATCTCACCCCACGCTCACCCCCAAACCCCACCCCACGCTCACCACCAAACCCCACCCCACGCTCACCCCCAAACCCCACCCCACACTGATCCCCAAACCCCACCCCACGCTCATCCCAAATCCCACCGCACACTCCTCTCTAAATCCCTTCCCACACTCACCCCCAAACCCCACCCCACGCTCACCCCCACATACCACCCCACGCTCATCCCAAACTCCACACCACGCTCACCCCCAAACCCCACCCCACTCACCCCAAACCCCACCCCACGCTCACCCCCAAACCCTACCCCACGCTCATCCCAAACCACACCCCACGCTCACCCCTAAACCCCACCCCACTCTCACCCCCAAACCCTACCCCACGCTCACCCCCACATCCCACCCCACGCTCATCCCAAACTCCACACCATGCTCACCCCAAACCCCACACCACGCTCACCCCCAAACCCCACCCCACTCACCCCAAACCCCACCCCACGCTCACCCCCAAACCCCACCCCACGCTCATCACAAACCCCACCCCACGCTCACCCACAAACCCCACCCCACCCTCACCCCCAAACCCTACCCCACGCTCACCCCTAAACCCCACCCCACACTCCCCCCCCCCCCAAACCCCACCCCACATTCAACCCAAACCCCTCCCCACACTCACCCCTAAACCCCACCCCACGCTCACCCCCAAACCCCACCGCACACTCACCCCCAAACCCCACCCCACGCTCACCCCCAAACCCCACCCCACACCCCCAAACCCCACCCCACACTCACCCCCAAACCCCACCCCATGCTCACCCCCACATCCCACCCCACACTCACCCCCAAACCCCACCCCACACTCACCCCCAAACCCCACCCCACTCATCCCAAACCCCACACCACACTCATCCCAAACCCCACCCCACACTCATCCCAAACCACACCCACACTCATCCCAAACCCTACCCCACACTCATCCCCAAACCCCACCCCACACTCACCCCCAAACCCCACCCCACACTCACCCCCAAATCTCACCCCACGCTCACCCCAAACCCCACCCCACGCTCACCCCCAAACCCCACCCCAATCTCACCCCCAAACCCCACCCCACACTCATCCCAAACCCCACCCCAAACCCCACCCCACACTCACCCCCAAACCCCACCCCACACTCACCCCCAAACCCCACCCCACACTCACCCCCAAACCCCACCCCACACTCACCCCCAAACCCCACCCCACACTCATCTCTAAATCCCACCCCACGCTCACCCCAAACCCCACCTCACACTCATCCCAAATCCCACCGCACACTCCTCTCTAAATCCCTTCCCACACTCACCCCCAAATCCCACCCCACGCTCACCCCCACATACCACCCCACGCTCATCCCAAACTCCACACCATGCTCACCCCAAACCACGCTCACCACCAAACCCCACCCCACTCACCCCAAACCCCACCCCACGCTCACCCCCAAACCCTACCCCACGCTCATCCCAAACCACACCCCACGCTCACCCCTAAACCCCACCGCACTCTCACCCCCAAACCCTACCCCACGCTCACCCCCACATCCCACCCCACGCTCATCCCAAACTCCACACCATGCTCACCCCAAACCCCACACCACGCTCACCCCCAAACCCCACCCCACTCACCCCAAACCCCACCCCACGCTCACCCCCAAACCCCACCCCACGCTCATCCCAAACCACACCCCACGCTCATCACAAACCACACCCCACGCTCACCCACAAACTCCACCCCACCCTCACCCCCAAACCCTACCCCACGCTCACCCCTAAACCCCACCCCACACTCCCCCCCCCCCAAACCCCACCCCACATTCAACCCAAACCTCTCCCCACACTCACCCCTAAACCCCACCCCACGCTCACCCCCAAACCCCACCGCACACTCACCCCCAAACCCCACCCCATACACACCCGCAAACCCCACCCCACACCCCCAAACCCCACCCCACTCACCCCCAAACCCCACCCCATGCTCACCCCCACATCCCACCCCACACTCACCCCCAAACCCCACCCCACACTCACCCCCAAACCCCACCCCACATTCATCCCAAACCCCACCCCACACTCATCCCAAACCCCACCCCACACTCATCCCAAACCCCACCCCACACTCATCCCAAACCACACCCACACTCATCCCAAACCCTACCCCACACTCACCCCAAACCCCACACTCACCCCAAACCCCACACTCACCCCAAACCCCACATTCATCCCAAACCCCACACTCATCCCAAACCCCACCCCACACTCACCCCAAACCCCACACTCACCCCAAACCCCACACTCATCCCAAACCCCACCCCACACTCACCCCAAACCCCACACTCACCCCAAACCCCACACTCACCCCAAACCCCACACTCACCCCAAACCCCACACTCACCCCAAACCCCACACTCATCCCCAAACTCATCCCCAAACCCCACCCCACACTCACCCCAAACCCCACACTCACCCCCAAACCCCACCCCACACTCACCCCAAACCCCACACTCACCCCAAACCCCACACTCACCCCAAACCCCACCCCACACTCACCCCAAACCCCACACTCACCCCAAACCCCACACTCACCCCAAACCCCACACTCATCCCAAACCCCACACTCACCCCAAACCCCACACTCACCCCAAACCCCACACTCATCCCAAACCCCACACTGACCCCCAAACCCCACCCCACGCTCACCCCCAAACCCCACCCCACACTCTCCCCCAAATCTCACCCCACGCTCACCCCCAAACCCCACCCCACGCTCACCCCCAAACCCCACCCCACGCTCACGCCCAAACCCCACCACACACTGATCCCCAAACCCCACCCCACGCTCATCCCAAATCCCACCGCACACTCCTCTCTAAATCCCTTCCCACACTCACCCCCAAACCCCACCCCACGCTCACCCCCACATACCACCCCACGCTCATCCCAAACTCCACACCATGCTCACCCCAAACCCCACACCACGCTCACCCCCAAACCCCACCCCACTCACCCCAAACCCCACCCCACGCTCACCCCCAAACCCCACCCCACGCTCATCCCAAACCACACCCCACGCTCACCCCTAAACCCCACCCCACCCTCACCCCCAAACCCTACCCCACGCTCACCCCCACATCCCACCCCACGCTCATCCCAAACTCCACACCATGCTCACCCCAAACCCCGCACCACGCTCACCCCCAAACCCCACCCCACTCACCCCAAACCCCACCCCACGCTCACCCCCAAACCCCACCCCACTCACCCCAAACCCCACCCCACGCTCACCCCCAAACCCCAACCCACGCTCATCCCAAACCACACCCCACGCTCACCCCCAAACCCCACCCCACCCTCACCCCCAAAGCCTACCCCACGCTCACCCCTAAACCCCACCCCACACTCCCCCCCCCAAACCCCACCCCACATTCATCCCAAACCCCTCCCCACATTCACCCCTAAACCCCACCCCACGCTCACCCCCAAACCCCACCGCACACTCACCGCCAAACCCCACCCCATACACACCCGCAAACCCCACCCCACACCCCCAAACCCCACCCCACACCCCCAAACCCCACCCCACACTCACCAACAAACCCCACCCCATGCTCACCCCCACATCCCACCCCACACTCACCCCCAAACCCCACCCCACACTCATCCCAAACCCCACACTCATCCCAAACCCCACACTCATCCCAAACCCCACACTCATCCCAAACCCCACACTCACCCCCAAACCCCACACTCACCCCAAACCCCACACTCACCCCAAACCCCACACTCACCCCAAACCCCACATTCACCCCAAACCCCACACTCATCCCAAACCCCACACTCATCCCAAACCCCACAATCACCCCAAACCCCACACTCATCCCAAACCCCACCCCACACTCACCCCAAACCCCACACTCATCCCAAACCCCACCCCACACTCACCCCAAACCCCACACTCACCCCAAACCCCACACTCACCCCAAACCCCACCCCACACTCACCCCAAACCCCACACTCACCCCAAACCCCACACTCACCCCAAACCCCACTCACCCCAAACCCCACACTCACCCCAAACCCCACACCCACCCCAAACCCCACACTTACCCCAAACCCCACACTCACCCCAAACCCCACACTCACCCCAAACCCCACACTGACCCCCAAACCCCACCCCACGCTCACCCCCAAACCCCACCGCACGCTCACCCCCAAATCTCACCCCACGCTCACCCCCAAACCCCACCCCACGCTCACCACCAAACCCCACCCCACGCTCACCCCCAAACCCCACCCCACACTGATCCCCAAACCCCACCCCACGCTCATCCCAAATCCCACCGCACACTCCTCTCTAAATCCCTTCCCACACTCACCCCCAAACCCCACCCCACGCTCACCCCCACATACCACCCCACGCTCATCCCAAACTCCACACCACGCTCACCCCCAAACCCCACCCCACTCACCCCAAACCCCACCCCACGCTCACCCCCAAACCCTACCCCACGCTCATCCCAAACCACACCCCACGCTCACCCCTAAACCCCACCCCACTCTCACCCCCAAACCCTACCCCACGCTCACCCCCACATCCCACCCCACGCTCATCCCAAACTCCACACCATGCTCACCCCAAACCCCACACCACGCTCACCCCCAAACCCCACCCCACTCACCGCAAACCCCACCCCACGCTCACCCCCAAACCCCACCCCACGCTCATCACAAACCCCACCCCACGCTCACCCACAAACCCCACCCCACCCTCACCCCCAAACCCTACCCCACGCTCACCCCTAAACCCCACCCCACACTCCCCCCCCCCAAACCCCACCCCACATTCAACCCAAACCCCTCCCCACACTCACCCCTAAACCCCACCCCATGCTCACCCCCAAACCCCACCGCACACTCACCCCCAAACCCCACCCCACGCTCACCCCCAAACCCCACCCCACACCCCCAAACCCCACCCCACACTCACCCCCAAACCCCACCCCATGCTCACCCCCACATCCCACCCCACACTCACCCCCAAACCCCACCCCACACTCACCCCCAAACCCCACCCCACTCATCCCAAACCCCACACCACACTCATCCCAAACCCCACCCCACACTCATCCCAAACCACACCCACACTCATCCCAAACCCTACCCCACACTCATCCCCAAACCCCACCCCACACTCACCCCCAAACCCCACCCCACACTCACCCCCAAACCCCACCCCACGCTCACCCCAAACCCCACCCCACGCTCACCCCCAAACCCCACCCCAATCTCACCCCCAAACCCCACCCCACACTCATCCCAAACCCCACCCCAAACCCCACCCCACACTCACCCCCAAACCCCACCCCACACTCACCCCCAAACCCCACCCCACACTCACCCCCAAACCCCACCCCACACTCACCCCCAAACCCCACCCCACACTCACCCCCAAACCCCACCCCACACTCATCTCTAAATCCCACCCCACGCTCACCCCAAACCCCACCCCACACTCATCCCAAATCCCACCGCACACTCCTCTCTAAATCCCTTCCCACACTCACCCCCAAATCCCACCCCACGCTCACCCCCACATACCACCCCACGCTCATCCCAAACTCCACACCATGCTCACCCCAAACCACGCTCATCACCAAACCCCACCCCACTCACCCCAAACCCCACCCCACGCTCACCCCCAAACCCTACCCCACGCTCATCCCAAACCACACCCCACGCTCACCCCTAAACCCCACCGCACTCTCACCCCCAAACCCTACCCCACGCTCACCCCCACATCCCACCCCACGCTCATCCCAAACTCCACACCATGCTCACCCCAAACCCCACACCACGCTCACCCCCAAACCCCACCCCACTCACCCCAAACCCCACCCCACGCTCACCCCCAAACCCCACCCCACGCTCATCCCAAACCACACCCCACGCTCATCACAAACCACACCCCACGCTCACCCACAAACTCCACCCCACCCTCACCCCCAAACCCTACCCCACGCTCACCCCTAAACCCCACCCCACACTCCCCCCCCCCAAACCCCACCCCACATTCAACCCAAACCTCTCCCCACACTCACCCCTAAACCCCACCCCACGCTCACCCTCAAACCCCACCGCACACTCACCCCCAAACCCCACCCCATACACACCCGCAAACCCCACCCCACACCCCCAAACCCCACCCCACTCACCCCCAAACCCCACCCCATGCTCACCCCCACATCCCACCCCACACTCACCCCCAAACCCCACCCCACACTCACCCCCAAACCCCACCCCACATTCATCCCAAACCCCACCCCACACTCATCCCAAACCCCACCCCACACTCATCCCAAACCCCACCCCACACTCATCCCAAACCACACCCACACTCATCCCAAACCCTACCCCACACTCATCCCCAAACCCCACCCCACACTCACCCCCAAACCCCACCCCACGCTCACCCCCAAATCTCACCCCACGCTCACCCCAAACCCCACCCCACGCTCACCCCCAAACCCCACCCCAATCTCACCCCCAAACCCCACCCCACACTCATCCCAAACCCCACCCCAAACCCCACGCCACACTCACCCCCAAACCCCACCCCACACTCACCCCCAAACCCCACCCCACACTCACCCCCAAACCCCACCCCACACTCATCTCTAAATCCCACCCCACGCTCACCCCAAACCCCACCCCACGCTCACCCCCAAACCCCACCCCACGCTCACCCCCAAACCCCACCCCACACTCATCCCAAACCCCACCAAATGCTCACCCCAAACCACACCACCAAACCCCACCCCACACACCCCAAAACCCCACCCCACACACCCCAAACCCCACCCAATGCTCACCCCCAAACCCCACGCCAACCCCCCCAAACTCAACCCCACAATCACCCCCAAACCCCACCCCACGCTCACCCCCACCCCACACTCACCCCCAAACCCCACCCCACGCTCACCCAAACCCCACCCCACACTCACCCCCAAACCCCACCCCACGCTCACCCCAAACCCCACCCCACTCATATCCCAAACCCCACCCCACACTCATCCCAAACCCCACCACACGCTCACCCCCAAACCCCACCCCACACTCATCCCCAAAATCCATCCCACACTCACCCCCAAATCCCACCCCACGCACACCCCCAAACCCAACCCCACGCTCACCCCCAAACCCCACCGCACACTCACCCCCAAACCCCACCCCACGCTCACCCCCAAACCCCACCCCACGATCAACCCCAAACCCCACCCCACACTGATCCCCAAACCCCACCCCACACTGATCCCCAAACCCCACAACACACTCTTCCCAAAACCCACCGCACACTCCTCTCTAAATCCCTTCCCACACTCACCCCAAACCCCACCCCACACTCACCACAAACCCCACCCCACACTCACCCCAAACCCCACATTCATCCCCAAACCCCACACACCCCAAACCCCACACTCACCCCAAACCCCACACTCACCCCAAACCCCACACTCACCCCAAACGCCACACTCACCTCAAACGCCACACTCACCCCAAACCCCACACTCACCCCAAACCCCACACTCACCCCAAACCCCACTCACCCCAAACCCCACCCCACACTCACCCCAAACCCCGCCCCACACTCACCCCAAACCCCGCCCCACACTCACCCCAAACCCCGCCCCACACTCACCCCAAACCCCACACTCACCCCAAACCCCACCCCACGCTCACCCCAAACCCCACACTCACCCCAAACCCCACCCCACACTCACCCCAAACCCCACACTCACCCCAAACCCCACCCCACACTCACCCCAAACCCCACACTCACCCCAAACCCCACACTCACCCCAAACCCCACACTCACCCCAAACCCCACACTCACCCCAAACCCCACACTCACCCCAAACCCCACACTCACCCCAAACCCCACACTCACCCCAAACCCCACACTCACCCCAAACCCCACACTCACCCCAAACCCCACCCCAAACCCCACACTCACCCCAAACCCCACCCCACACTCACCCCAAACCCCACACTCATCCCCAAACCCCACCCCACACTCACCCCCAAACCCCACACTCATCCCAAACCCCACATTCACCCCCAAACCCCACACTCACCCCAAACCCCACCCCACACTCACCCCAAACCCCACCCCACACTCACCCCAAACCCCACACTCACCCCAAACCCCACACTCATCCCCAAACCCCACCCCACACTCACCCCCAAACCCCACACTCATCCCAAACCCCACATTCACCCCCAAACCCCACACTCACCCCAAACCGCACACTCATCCCCAAACCCCACCCCACACTCACCCCAAACCCCACACTCATCCCCAAACCCCACACTCACCCCAAACCCCACACTCATCCCAAACCCCACACTCATCCCAAACCCCACACTCACCCCCAAACCCCACCCCACACTCACCCCCAAACCCCACATTCATCCCCAAACCCCACACACCCCAAACCCCACACTCACCCCAAACCCCACACTCACCCCAAACCCCACACTCACCCCAAACCCCACACTCACCCCAAACCCCACTCACCCCAAACCCCACCCCACACTCACCCCAAACCCCGCCCCACACTCACCCCAAACCCCGTCCCACACTCACCCCAAACCCCACACTCACCCCAAACCCCACCCCACACTCACCCCAAACCCCACACTCACCCCAAACCCCAAACCCCACACTCACCCCAAACCCCACACTCACCCCAAACCCCACACTCACCCCAAACCCCACACTCACCCCAAACCCCACACTCACCCCAAACCCCACACTCACCCCAAACCCCACACTCACCCCAAACCCCACCCCAAACCCCACACTCACCCCAAACCCCACCCCACACTCACCCCAAACCCCACACTCATCCCCAAACCCCACCCCACACTCACCCCCAAACCCCACACTCATCCCAAACCCCACATTCACCCCCAAACCCCACACTCACCCCAAACCCCACCCCACACTCACCCCAAACCCATCCCCAAACCCCACCCCACACTCACCCCAAACCCCACACTCACCCCAAACCCCACACGCATCCCCAAACCCCACCCCACACTCACCCCCAAACCCCACACTCATCCCAAACCCCACATTCACCCCCAAACCCCACACTCACCCCAAACCGCACACTCATCCCCAAACCCCACCCCACACTCACCCCAAACCCCACACTCATCCCAAACCCCACACTCATCCCCAAACCCCACACTCATCCCAAACCCCACACTCATCCCAAACACCACACTCACCCCCAAACCCCACCCCACACTCACCCCCAAACCCCACACTCATCCCAAACCCCACACACCCCCAAACCCCACACTCACCCCCAAACCCCACACTCACCCCAAACCCCACACTCACACCAAACCCCACACTCACCCCAAACCCCACACTCACCCCAAACCCCACATTCACCCCAAACCCCACATTCACCCCAAACCCCACACTCATCCCAAACCCCACACTCATCCCAAACCCCACATTCATCCCAAACCCCACACTCATCCCAAACCCCACCCCACACTCACCCCAAACCCCACACTCACCCCAAACCCCACACTCATCCCAAACCCCACCCCACACTCACCCCAAACCCCACACTCACCCCAAACCCCACACTCACCCCAAACCCCACACTCACCCCAAACCCCACACTCATCCCCAAACTCATCCCCAAACCCCACCCCACACTCACCCCAAACCCCACACTCACCCCCAAACCCCACCCCACACTCACCCCAAACCCCACACTCACCCCAAACCCCACACTCACCCCAAACCCCACACTCACCCCAAACCCCACATTCATCCCCATACCCCACACACCCCAAACCCCACACTCACCCCAAACCCCACATTCACCCCAAACCCCACACTCACCCCAAACCCCACACTCACCCCAAACCCCACACTCACCCCAAACCCCACTCACCCCAAACCCCACCCCACACTCACCCCAAACCCCGCCCCACACTCACCCCAAACCCCGCCCCACACTCACCCCAAACCCCGTCCCACACTCACCCCAAACCCCACACTCACCCCAAACCCCACCCCACACTCACCCCAAACCCCACACTCACCCCAAACCCCACCCCACACTCACCCCAAACCCCACACTCACCCCAAACCCCACACTCACCCCAAACCCCACACTCACCCCAAACCCCACACTCACCCCAAACCCCACACTCACCCCAAACCCCACACTCACCCCAAACCCCACACTCACCCCAAACCCCACACTCACCCCAAACCCCACCCCAAACCCCACCCCAAACCCCACACTCACCCCAAACCCCACCCCACACTCACCCCAAACCCCACACTCATCCCCAAACCCCACCCCACACTCACCCCCAAACCGCACACTCATCCCAAACCCCACATTCACCCCCAAACCCCACACTCACCCCAAACCCCACCCCACACTCACCCCAAACCCATCCCCAAACCCCACCCCACACTCACCCCAAACCCCACACTCACCCCAAACCCCACACTCATCCCCAAACCCCACCCCACACTCACCCCCAAACCCCACACTCATCCCAAACCCCACATTCACCCCCAAACCCCACACTCACCCCAAACCGCACACTCATCCCCAAACCCCACCCCACATTCACCCCAAACCCCACACTCATCCCAAACCCCACACACATCCCCAAACCCCACACTCACCCCAAACCCCACACTCATCCCAAACCCCACACTCATCCCAAACCCCACACTCACCCCCAAACCCCACATTCATCCCCAAACCCCACACACCCCAAACCCCACACTCACCCCAAACCCCACACTCACCCCAAACCCCACACTCACCCCAAACCCCACACTCACCCCAAACCCCACACTCACCCCAAACCCCACTCACCCCAAACCCCGCCCCACACTCACCCCAAACCCCGCCCCACACTCACCCCAAACCCCGTCCCACACTCACCCCAAACCCCACCCCACACTCACCCCAAACCCCACACTCACCCCAAACCCCAAACCCCACACTCACCCCAAACCCCACACTCACCCCAAACCCCACACTCACCCCAAACCCCACACTCACCCCAAACCCCACACTCACCCCAAACCCCACACTCACCCCAAACCCCACACTCACCCCAAACCCCACACTCACCCCAAACCCCACACTCACCCCAAACCCCACCCCAAACCCCACCCCAAACCCCACACTCACCCCAAACCCCACCCCACACTCACCCCAAACCCCACACTCATCCCCAAACCCCACCCCACACTCACCCCCAAACCCCACACTCATCCCAAACCCCACATTCACCCCCAAACCCCACACTCACCCCAAACCCCACACTCACCCCAAACCCCACCCCACACTCACACTCACCCCAAACCCATCCCCAAACCCCACCCCACACTCACCCCAAACCCCACACTCACCCCAAACCCCACACTCATCCCCAAACCCCACCCCACACTCACTCCAAACCCCACACTCATCCCAAACCCCACATTCACCCCCAAACACCACACTCACCCCAAACCGCACACTCATCCCCAAACCCCACCCCACACTCATCCCAAACCCCACACTCATCCCCAAACCCCACACTCACCCCAAACCCCACACTCATCCCAAACCCCACACTCACCCCAAACCCCACACTCACCCCAAACCCCACACTCACCCCAAACCCCACACTCACCCCAAACCCCACACTCACCCCAAACCCCACCCCAAACCCCACACTCACCCCAAACCCCACCCCACACTCACCCCAAACCCCACACTCATCCCCAAACCCCACCCCACACTCACCCCCAAACCCCACACTCATCCCAAACCCCACATTCACCCCCAAACCCCACACTCACCCCAAACCCCACACTCTCCCCAAACCCCACCCCACACTCACCCCAAACCCATCCCCAAACCCCACCCCACACTCACCCCAAACCCCACACTCACCCCAAACCCCACACTCATCCCCAAACCCCACCCCACACTCACCCCCAAACCCCACACTCATCCCAAACCCCACATTCACCCCCAAACCCCACACTCACCCCAAACCGCACACTCATCCCCAAACCCCACCCCACACTCACCCCAAACCCCACACTCATCCCAAACCCCACACTCACCCCCAAACCCCACACTCACCCCAAACCCCACACTCACCCCAAACCCCACACTCACCCCAAACCCCACACTCACCCCAAACCCCACATTCACCCCAAACCCCACATTCACCCCAAACCCCACACTCATCCCAAACCCCACACTCATCCCAAACCCCACCCCACATTCACCCCAAACCCCACACTCATCCCAAACCCCACATTCATCCCAAACCCCACACTCATCCCAAACCCCACCCCACACTCACCCCAAACCCCACACTCACCCCAAACCCCACACTCATCCCAAACCCCACCCCACACTCACCCCAAACCCCACACTCACCCCAAACCCCACACTCACCCCAAACCCCACACTCACCCCAAACCCCACACTCACCCCAAACCCCACACTCATCCCCAAACTCATCCCCAAACCCCACCCCACACTCACCCCAAACCCCACACTCACCCCCAAACCCCACCCCACACTCACCCCAAACCCCACACTCACCCCAAACCCCACACTCACCCCAAACCCCACCCCACACTCACCCCAAACCCCACACTCACCCCAAACCCCACACTCACCCCAAACCCCACACTCACCCCAAACCCCACACTCACCCCAAACCCCACACTCACCCCAAACCCCACACTCACCCCAAACCCCACACTCACCCCAAACCCCACACTCACCCCAAACCCCACACTGACCCCCAAACCCCACACCACGCTCACCCCCAAACCCCACCCCACACTCTCCCCAAAATCTCACCCCACGCTCACCCCCAAACCCCACCCCACACTCACCCCAAACCCCACACTCATCCCCAAACCCCACCCCACACTCACCCCCAAACCCCACACTCATCCCAAACCCCACATTCACCCCCAAACCCCACACTCACCCCAAACCCCACACTCACCCCAAACCCCACCCCACACTCACCCCAAACCCCACCCCACACTCACCCCAAACCCATCCCCAAACCCCACCCCACACTCACCCCAAACCCCACACTCACCCCAAACCCCACACTCATCCCCAAACCCCACCCCACACTCACCCCCAAACCCCACACTCATCCCACACCCCACATTCACCCCCAAACCCCACACTCACCCCAAACCGCACACTCATCCCCAAACCCCATCCCACACTCACCCCAAACCCCACACTCATCCCAAACCCCACACTCATCCCCAAACCCCACACTCACCCCAAACCCCACACTCACCCCAAACCCCACACTTATCCCAAACCCCACACTCATCCCAAACCCCACACTCACCCCCAAACCCCACCCCACACTCACCCCCAAACCCCACACTCATCCCAAACCCCACACACCCCCAAACCCCACACTCACCCCCAAACCCCACACTCACCCCCAAACCCCACACTCACACCAAACCCCACACTCACCCCAAACCCCACACTCACCCCAAACCCCACATTCACCCCAAACCCCACATTCACCCCAAACCCCACACTCATCCCAAACCCCACACTCATCCCAAACCCCACCCCACATTCACCCCAAACCCCACACTCATCCCAAACCCCACATTCATCCCAAACCCCACACTCATCCCAAACCCCACCCCACACTCATCCCAAACCCCACCCCACACTCACCCCAAACCCCACACTCACCCCAAACCCCACACTCATCCCAAACCCCACCCCACACTCACCCCAAACCCCACACTCACCCCAAACCCCACACTCACCCCAAACCCCACACTCACCCCCAAACTCATCCCCAAACCCCACCCCACACTCACCCCAAACCCCACACTCACCCCCAAACCCCACCCCACACTCACCCCAAACCCCACACTCACCCCAAACCCCACACTCACCCCAAACCCCACCCCACACTCACCCCAAACCCCACACTCACCCCAAACCCCACACTCACCCCAAACCCCACACTCACCCCAAACCCCACACTCACCCCAAACCCCACACTCACCCCAAACCCCACACTCACCCCAAACCCCACACTCACCCCAAACCCCACACTCATCCCAAACCCCACACTGACCCCCAAACCCCACACCACGCTCACCCCCAAACCCCACCCCACACTCTCCCCCAAATCTCACCCCACGCTCACCCCCAAACCCCACCCCACGCTCACCCCCAAACCCCACCCCACGCTCACCCCCAAACCCCATGCCACACTGATCCCCAAACCCCACCCCACGCTCATCCCAAATCCCACCGCACACTCCTCTCTAAATCCCTTCCCACACTCACCCCCACATCCCACCCCACACTCACCCCCAAACCCCACCCCACACTCATCCCAAACCCCACACTCATCCCAAACCCCACACTCATCCCAAACCCCACACTCATCCCAAACCCCACACTCATCCCAAACCCCACACTCATCCCAAACCCCACACTCATCCCAAACCCCACACTCATCCCAAACCCCACACTCATCCCAAACCCCACACTCATCCCAAACCCCACACTCATCCCAAACCCCACACTCATCCCAAACCCCACACTCACCCCCAAAGCCCACACTCACCCCCAAAGCCCACACTCATCCCAAACCCCACACTCACCCCCAAACCCCACACTCACCCCAAACCCCACACTCACCCCAAACCCCACACTGACCCCCAAACCCCACCCCACGCTCACCCCCAAACCCCACCGCACGCTCACCCCCAAATCTCACCCCACGCTCACCCCCAAACCCCACCCCACGCTCACCACCAAACCCCACCCCACGCTCACCCCCAAACCCCACCCCACACTCATCCCAAATCCCACCGCACACTCCTCTCTAAATCCCTTCCCACACTCACCCCCAAACCCCACCCCACGCTCACCCCCACATACCACCCCACGCTCATCCCAAACTCCACACCACGCTCACCCCAAAACCCCACCCCACTCACCCCAAACCCCACCCCACGCTCACCCCCAAACCCTACCCCACGCTCATCCCAAACCACACCCCACGCTCACCCCTAAACCCCACCCCACTCTCACCCCCAAACCCTACCCCACGCTCACCCCCACATCCCACCCCACGCTCATCCCAAACTCCACACCATGCTCACCCCAAACCCCACACCACGCTCACCCCCAAACCCCACCCCACTCACCCCAAACCCCACCCCACGCTCACCCCCAAACCCCACCCCACGCTCATCACAAACCCCACCCCACGCTCACCCACAAACCCCACCCCACCCTCACCCCCAAACCCTACCCCACGCTCACCCCTAAACCCCACCCCACACTCCCCCCCCCCAAACCCCACCCCACATTCAACCCAAACCCCTCCCCACACTCACCCCTAAACCCCACCCCACGCTCACCCCCAAACCCCACCCCACGCTCACCCCCAAACCCCACCCCACACCCCCAAACCCCACCCCACACTCACCCCCAAACCCCACCCCATGCTCACCCCCACATCCCACCCCACACTCACCCCCAAACCCCACCCCACACTCACCCCCAAACCCCACCCCACTCATCCCAAACCCCACACCACACTCATCCCAAACCCCACCCCACACTCATCCCAAACCACACCCACACTCATCCCAAACCCTACCCCACACTCATCCCCAAACCCCACCCCACACTCACCCCCAAACCCCACCCCACACTCACCCCACGCTCACCCCAAACCCCACCCCACGCTCACCCCCAAACCCCACCCCAATCTCACCCCCAAACCCCACCCCACACTCACCCCCAAACCCCACCCCACACTCACCCCCAAACCCCACCCCACACTCACCCCCAAACCCCACCCCACACTCATCTCTAAATCCCACCCCACGCTCACCCCAAACCCCACCCCACACTCATCCCAAATCCCACCGCACACTCCTCTCTAAATCCCTTCCCACACTCACCCCCAAATCCCACCCCACGCTCACCCCCACATACCACCCCACGCTCATCCCAAACTCCACACCATGCTCACCCCAAACCACGCTCACCACCAAACCCCACCCCACTCACCCCAAACCCCACCCCACGCTCACCCCCAAACCCTACCCCACGCGCATCCCAAACCACACCCCACGCTCACCCCTAAACCCCACCGCACTCTCACCCCCAAACCCTACCCCACGCTCACCCCCACATCCCACCCCACGCTCATCCCAAACTCCACACCATGCTCACCCCAAACCCCACACCACGCTCACCCCCAAACCCCACCCCACTCACCCCAAACCCCACCCCCACCCCCAAACCCCACCCCACGCTCATCCCAAACCACACCCCACGCTCATCACAAACCACACCCCACGCTCACCCACAAACTCCACCCCACCCTCACCCCCAAACCCTACCCCACGCTCACCCCTAAACCCCACCCCACACTCCCCCCCCCCCAAACCCCACCCCACATTCAACCCAAACCTCTCCCCACACTCACCCCTAAACCCCACCCCACGCTCACCCCCAAACCCCACCGCACACTCACCCCCAAACCCCACCCCATACACACCCGCAAACCCCACCCCACACCCCCAAACCCCACCCCACTCACCCCCAAACCCCACCCCATGCTCACCCCCACATCCCACCCCACACTCACCCCCAAACCCCACCCCACACTCACCCCCAAACCCCACCCCACATTCATCCCAAACCCCACCCCACACTCATCCCAAACCCCACCCCACACTCATCCCAAACCACACCCACACTCATCCCAAACCCTACCCCACACTCATCCCCAAACCCCACCCCACACTCACCCCCAAACCCCACCCCACGCTCACCCCCAAATCTCACCCCACGCTCACCCCAAACCCCACCCCACGCTCACCCCCAAACCCCACCCCAATCTCACCCCCAAACCCCACCCCACACTCATCCCAAACCCCACCCCAAACCCCACGCCACACTCACCCCCAAACCCCACCCCACACTCACCCCCAAACCCCACCCCACACTCACCCCCAAACCCCACCCCACACTCATCTCTAAATCCCACCCCACGCTCACCCCAAACCCCACCCCACGCTCACCCCCAAACCCCACCCCACACTCATCCCAAACCCCACCAAATGCTCACCCCAAACCACACCCCCAAACCCCACCCCACACACCCCAAAACCCCACCCCACACACCCCAAAACCCCACCCCACACACCCCAAACCCCACCCAATGCTCACCCCCAAACCCCACGCCAACCCCCCCAAACTCAACCCCACAATCACCCCCAAACCCCACCCCACGCTCACCCCCACCCCACACTCACCCCCAAACCCCACCCCACGCTCACCCAAACCCCACCCCACACTCACCCCCAAACCCCACCCCACGCTCACCCCAAACCCCACCCCACTCATATCCCAAACCCCACCCCACACTCATCCCAAACCCCACCACACGCTCACCCCCAAACCCCACCCCACACTCATCCCCAAAACCCATCCCACACTCACCCCCAAATCCCACCCCACGCACACCCCCAAACCCCACCCCACGCTCACCCCCAAACCCCACCGCACACTCACCCCCAAACCCCACCCCACGCTCACCCCCAAACCCCACCCCACGATCAACCCCAAACCCCACCCCACACTGATCCCCAAACCCCACCCCACACTGATCCCCAAACCCCACAACACACTCTTCCCAAAACCCACCGCACACTCCTCTCTAAATCCCTTCCCACACTCACCCCAAACCCCACCCCACACTCACCCCAAACCCCACACTCACCCCAAACCCCACATTCATCCCCAAACCCCACACACCCCAAACCCCACACTCACCCCAAACACCACACTCACCCCAAACCCCACACTCACCCCAAACCCCACACTCACCCCAAACCCCACACTCACCCCAAACCCCACTCACCCCAAACCCCACCCCACACTCACCCCAAACCCCGCCCCACACTCACCCCAAACCCCGCCCCACACTCACCCCAAACCCCGCCCCACACTCACCCCAAACCCCGTCCCACACTCACCGCAAACCCCACACTCACCCCAAACCCCACCCCACACTCACCCCAAACCCCACACTTACCCCAAACCCCACCCCACACTCACCCCAAACCCCACACTCACCCCAAACCCCACACTCACCCCAAACCCCACACTCACCCCAAACCCCACACTCACCCCAAACCCCACACTCACCCCAAACCCCACACTCACCCCAAACCCCACACTCACCCCAAACCCCACCCCAAACCCCACACTCACCCCAAACCCCACCCCACACTCACCCCAAACCCCACACTCATCCCCAAACCCCACCCCACACTCACCCCCAAACCCCACACTCATCCCAAACCCCACATTCACCCCCAAACCCCACACTCACCCCAAACCCCACCCCACACTCACCCCAAACCCCACCCCACACTCACCCCAAACCCCACACTCACCCCAAACCCCACACTCATCCCCAAACCCCACCCCACACTCACCCCCAAACCCCACACTCATCCCAAACCCCACATTCACCCCCAAACCCCACACTCACCCCAAACCGCACACTCATCCCCAAACCCCACCCCACACTCACCCCAAACCCCACACTCATCCCAAACCCCACACTCATCCCCAAACCCCACACTCACCCCAAACCCCACACTCACCCCAAACCCCACACTCATCCCAAACCCCACACTCACCCCCAAACCCCACCCCACACTCACCCCCAAACCCCACATTCATCCCCAAACCCCACACACCCCAAACCCCACACTCACCCCAAACCCCACACTCACCCCAAACCCCACACTCACCCCAAACCCCACACTCACCCCAAACCCCACACTCACCCCAAACCCCACACTCACCCCAAACCCCACTCACCCCAAACCCCACCCCACACTCACCCCAAACCCCGCCCCACACTCACCCCAAACCCCGTCCCACACTCACCCCAAACCCCGTCCCACACTCACCCCAAACCCCACACTCACCCCAAACCCCACCCCACACTCACCCCAAACCCCACACTCACCCCAAACCCCAAACCCCACACTCACCCCAAACCCCACACTCACCCCAAACCCCACACTCACCCCAAACCCCACACTCACCCCAAACCCCACACTCACCCCAAACCCCACACTCACCCCAAACCCCACACTCACCCCAAACCCCACACTCACCCCAAACCCCACACTCACCCCAAACCCCACACTCACCCCAAACCCCACACTCACCCCAAACCCCACCCCAAACCCCACACTCACCCCAAACCCACCCCACACTCACCCCAAACCCCACACTCACCCCAAACCCCACACTCACCCCAAACCCCACCCCAAACCCCACACTCACCCCAAACCCCACCCCACACTCACCCCAAACCCCACACTCATCCCCAAACCCCACCCCACACTCACCCCCAAACCCCACACTCATCCCAAACCCCACATTCACCCCCAAACCCCACACTCACCCCAAACCCCACACTCACCCCAAACCCCACCCCACACTCACCCCAAACCCATCCCCAAACCCCACCCCACACTCACCCCAAACCCCACACTCACCCCAAACCCCACACTCATCCCCAAACCCCACCCCACACTCACCCCCAAACCCCACACTCATCCCAAACCCCACATTCACCCCCAAACCCCACACTCACCCCAAACCGCACACTCATCCCCAAACCCCACCCCACACTCACCCCAAACCCCACACTCATCCCAAACCCCACACTCATCCCCAAACCCCACACTCACCCCAAACCCCACACTCATCCCAAACCCCACACTCATCCCAAACCCCACACTCACCCCCAAACCCCACCCCACACTCACCCCCAAACCCCACACTCATCCCAAACCCCACACACCCCCAAACCCCACACTCACCCCCAAACCCCACACTCACCCCAAACCCCACACTCACACCAAACCCCACACTCACCCCAAACCCCACACTCACCCCAAACCCCACATTCACCCCAAACCCCACATTCACCCCAAACCCCACACTCATCCCAAACCCCACACTCATCCCAAACCCCACCCCACATTCACCCCAAACCCCACACTCATCCCAAACCCCACATTCATCCCAAACCCCACACTCATCCCAAACCCCACCCCACACTCACCCCAAACCCCACACTCACCCCAAACCCCACACTCACCCCAAACCCCACACTCATCCCCAAACTCATCCCCAAACCCCACCCCACACTCACCCCAAACCCCACACTCACCCCCAAACCCCACCCCACACTCACCCCAAACCCCACACTCACCCCAAACCCCACACTCACCCCAAACCGCACCCCACACTCACCCCAAACCCCACACTCACCCCAAACCCCACACTCACCCCAAACCCCACACTCACCCCAAACCCCACACTCACCCCAAACCCCACACTCACCCCAAACCCCACACTCACCCCAAACCCCACACTCACCCCAAACCCCACACTCATCCCAAACCCCACACTGACCCCCAAACCCCACACCACGCTCACCCCCAAACCCCACCCCACACTCTCCCCAAAATCTCACCCCACGCTCACCCCCAAACCCCACCCCACACTCACCCCAAACCCCACACTCATCCCCAAACCCCAC
This sequence comes from Scyliorhinus torazame, assembly GCF_047496885.1. Taxonomy (NCBI): domain Eukaryota; kingdom Metazoa; phylum Chordata; class Chondrichthyes; order Carcharhiniformes; family Scyliorhinidae; genus Scyliorhinus; species Scyliorhinus torazame. Next base: position 212,109,449 of record NC_092721.1, on the reverse strand, counting down.
CCCACACTCACCCCCAAACCCCACACTCATCCCAAACCCCACATTCACCCCCAAACCCCACACTCACCCCAAACCCCACACTCACCCGAAACCCCACCCCACACTCACCCCAAACCCCACCCCACTCACCCCAAACCCATCCCCAAACCCCACCCCACACTCACCCCAAACCCCACACTCATCCCCAAACCCCACCCCACACTCACCCCCAAACCCCACACTCATCCCAAACCCCACATTCACCCCCAAACCCCACACTCACCCCAAACCGCACACTCATCCCCAAACCCCACCCCACACTCACCCCAAACCCCACACTCATCCCAAACCCCACACTCATCCCCAAACCCCACACTCACCCCAAACCCCACACTCATCCCAAACCCCACACTCATCCCAAACCCCACTCACCCCCAAACCCCACCCCACACTCACCCCCAAACCCCACACTCATCCCAAACCCCACACACCCCCAAACCCCACACTCACCCCCAAACCCCACACTCACCCCAAACCCCACACTCACCCCAAACCCCACACTCACCCCAAACCCCACATTCACCCCAAACCCCACACTCATCCCAAACCCCACACTCATCCCAAACCCCACCCCACATTCACCCCAAACCCCACACTCACCCCAAACCCCACACTCACCCCCAAACGCATCCCCAAACCCCACCCCACACTCACCCCAAACCCCACACTCACCCCCAAACCCCACCCCACACTCATCCCAAACCCCACCCCACACTCACCCCAAACCCCACACTCACCCCAAACCCCACACTCATCCCAAACCCCACCCCACACTCACCCCAAACCCCACACTCACCCCAAACCCCACACTCACCCCCAAACGCATCCCCAAACCCCACCCCACACTCACCCCAAACCCCACACTCACCCCCAAACCCCACCCCACACTCACCCCAAACCCCACACTCACCCCAAACCCCACACTCACCCCAAACCCCACCCCACACTCACCCCAAACCCCACACTCACCCCAAACCCCACACTCACCCCAAACCCCACACTCACCCCAAACCCCACACTCACCCCAAACCCCACACTCACCCCAAACCCCACACTCACCCCAAACCCCACACTCACCCCAAACCCCACACTCACCCCAAACCCCACACTCATCCCAAACCCCACACTGACCCCCAAACCCCACACCACGCTCACCCCCAAACCCCACCCCACACTCTCCCCCAAATCTCACCCCACGCTCACCCCCAAACCCCACCCCACGCTCACCCCCAAACCCCACCCCACGCTCACCCCCAAACCCCATGCCACACTGATCCCCAAACCCCACCCCACGCTCATCCCAAATCCCACCGCACACTCCTCTCTAAATCCCTTCCCACACTCACCCCCAAACCCCACCCCACGCTCACCCCCACATACCACCCCACGCTCATCCCAAACTCCACACCATGCTCACCCCAAACCCCACACCACGCTCACCCCCAAACCCCATGCCACACTGATCCCCAAACCCCACCCCACGCTCATCCCAAATCCCTTCCCACACTCACCCCCACATCCCACCCCACACTCACCCCCAAACCCCACCCCACACTCATACCAAACCCCACCCCACACTCATACCAAACCCCACACTCATCCCAAACCCCACACTCATCCCAAACCCCACACTCATCCCAAACCCCACACTCATCCCAAACCCCACACTCATCCCAAACCCCACACTCATCCCAAACCCCACACTCATCCCAAACCCCACACTCATCCCAAACCCCACACTCATCCCAAACCCCACACTCATCCCAAACCCCACACTCATCCCAAACCCCACACTCATCCCAAACCCCACACTCATCCCAAAGCCCACACTCATCCCAAAGCCCACACTCACCCCCAAAGCCCACACTCACCCCCAAAGCCCACACTCACCCCCAAAGCCCACACTCACCCCCAAAGCCCACACTCATCCCAAACCCCACACTCACCCCCAAACCCCACACTCACCCCCAAACCCCACACTCACCCCCAAACCCCACACTCACCCCCAAACCCCACACTCACCCCCAAACCCCACACTCACCCCCAAACCCCACACTCACCCCAAACCCCACACTCATCCCAAACCCCACACACCCCCAAACCCCACACTCACCCCCAAACCCCACACTCACCCCAAACCCCACACTCACACCAAACCCCACACTCACCCCAAACCCCACACTCACCCCAAACCCCACATTCACCCCAAACCCCACATTCACCCCAAACCCCACACTCATCCCAAACCCCACACTCATCCCAAACCCCACCCCACATTCACCCCAAACCCCACACTCATCCCAAACCCCACATTCATCCCAAACCCCACACTCATCCCAAACCCCACCCCACACTCATCCCAAACCCCACCCCACACTCACCCCAAACCCCACACTCACCCCAAACCCCACACTCATCCCAAACCCCACCCCACACTCACCCCAAACCCCACACTCACCCCAAACCCCACACTCACCCCAAACCCCACACTCACCCCCAAACGCATCCCCAAACCCCACCCCACACTCACCCCAAACCCCACACTCACCCCCAAACCCCACCCCACACTCACCCCAAACCCCACACTCACACCAAACCCCACACTCACCCCAAACCCCACCCCACACTCACCCCAAACCCCACACTCACCCCAAACCCCACACTCACCCCAAACCCCACACTCACCCCAAACCCCACACTCACCCCAAACCCCACACTCACCCCAAACCCCACACTCACCCCAAACCCCACACTCACCCCAAACCCCACACTCATCCCAAACCCCACACTGACCCCCAAACCCCACACCACGCTCACCCCCAAACCCCACCCCACACTCTCCCCCAAATCTCACCCCACGCTCACCCCCAAACCCCACCCCACGCTCACCCCCAAACCCCACCCCACGCTCACCCCCAAACCCCATGCCACACTGATCCCCAAACCCCACCCCACGCTCATCCCAAATCCCACCGCACACTCCTCTCTAAATCCCTTCCCACACTCACCCCCAAACCCCACCCCACGCTCACCCCCACATACCACCCCACGCTCATCCCAAACTCCACACCATGCTCACCCCAAACCCCACACCACGCTCACCCCCAAACCCCATGCCACACTGATCCCCAAACCCCACCCCACGCTCATCCCAAATCCCACCGCACACTCCTCTCTAAATCCCTTCCCACACTCACCCCCACATCCCACCCCACACTCACCCCCAAACCCCACCCCACACTCATACCAAACCCCACACTCATCCCAAACCCCACACTCATCCCAAACCCCACACTCATCCCAAACCCCACACTCATCCCAAACCCCACACTCATCCCAAACCCCACACTCATCCCAAACCCCACACTCATCCCAAACCCCACACTCATCCCAAACCCCACACTCATCCCAAACCCCACACTCATCCCAAACCCCACACTCATCCCAAACCCCACACTCACCCCCAAAGCCCACACTCACCCCCAAAGCCCACACTCACCCCCAAAGCCCACACTCATCCCAAAGCCCACACTCACCCCCAAACCCCACACTCACCCCCAAACCCCACACTCACCCCCAAACCCCACACTCACCCCCAAACCCCACACTCACCCCCAAACCCCACACACACCCCCAAACCCCACACTCACCCCCAAACCCCACACTCACCCCCAAACCCCACACTCACCCCAAACCCCACACTCACCCCAAACCCCACACTCACCCCAAACCCCACACTCACCCCAAACCCCACACTCATCCCAAACCCCACACTCACCCCAAACCCCTCACTCATCCCAAACCCCACACTCATCCCAAACCCCACCCCACACTCACCCCAAACTCACCCCAAACCCCACACTCATCCCAAACCCCACCCCACACTCACCCCAAACCCCACACTCACCCCAAACCCCACACTCACCCCAAACCCCACACTCACCCCAAACCCCACACTCACCCCAAACCCCACACCCACCCCAAACCCCACACCCACCCCAAACCCCACACTTACCCCAAACCCCACACTCACCCCAAACCCCACACTCACCCCAAACCCCACACTGACCCCCAAACCCCACCCCACGCTCACCCCCAAACCCCACCGCACGCTCACCCCCAAATCTCACCCCACGCTCACCCCCAAACCCCACCCCACGCTCACCCCCAAACCCCACCCCACGCTCACCCCCAAACCCCACCCCACACTGATCCCCAAACCCCACCCCACGCTCATCCCAAATCCCACAGCACACTCCTCTCTAAATCCCTTCCCACACTCACCCCCAAACCCCACCCCACGCTCACCCCCACATACCACCCCACGCTCATCCCAAACTCCACACCATGCTCACCCCAAACCACGCTCACCCCCAAACCCCACCACACTCACCCCAAACCCCACCCCACGCTCACCCCCAAACCCTACCCCACGCTCATCCCAAACCACACCCCACGCTCACCCCACAAATATATGAATAGGATGGGAATAGAAGGATACGGACCCAGGAAGTGTAGAAGATTGTAGTTTAGTCGGGCAGTATGGTCGGCACGGGCTTGGAGGGCCGAAGGGCCTGTTCCTGTGCTGTACATTTCTTTGTTCTTTGTTCTTTGTTTGTTCTAAACCCCACCCCACCCTCACCCCCAAACCCTACCCCACGCTCACCCCCACATCCCACCCCACGCTCATCCCAAACTCCACACCATGCTCACCCCAAACCCCACACCACGCTCACCCCCAAACCCCACCCCACTCACCCCAAACCCCACCCCACGCTCACCCCCAAACACCACCCCACGCTCATCACAAACCACACCCCACGCTCACCCACAAACCCCACCCCACCCTCACCCCCAAACCCTACCCCACGCTCACCCCTAAACCCCACCCCACACTCCCCCCCCCCAAACCCCACCCTCCCCCCCCAAACCCCACCCCACATTCATCCCAAACCCCTCCCCACACTCACCCCTAAACCCCACCCCACGCTCACCCCCAAACCCCGCCGCACACTCACCCCCAAACCCCACCCCATACACACCCGCAAACCCCACCCCACACCCCCAAACCCCACCCCACACTCACCCCCAAACCCCACCCCATGCTCACCCCCACATCCCACCCCACACTCACCCCCAAACCCCACCCCACACTCACCCCCAAACCCCACCCCACACTCATCCCAAACCCCACCCCACACTCATCCCAAACCCCACCCCACACTCATCCCAAACCCCACCCCACACCCATCCCAAACCACACCCACACTCATCCCCAAACCCCACCCCACACTCACCCCCAAACCCCACCCCACGCTCACCCCCAAATCTCACCCCACGCTCACCCCAAACCCCACCCCACGCTCACCCCCAAACCCCACCCCACGCTCACCCCCAAACCCCACCCCACACTCATCCCAAACCCCACCCCAAACCCCACCCCACACTCACCCCCAAACCCCACCCCACACTCACCCCCAAACCCCACCCCACACTCACCCCCAAACCCCACCCCACACTCATCTCTAAATCCCACCCCACGCTCACCCCAAACCCCACCCCACGCTCACCCCCAAACCCCACCCCACACTCATCCCAAACCCCACCAAATGCTCACCCCAAACCCCAACCCACACCCCCAAACCCCACCCCACACACCCCAAAACCCCACCCCACACACCCCAAAACCCCACCCCACACACCCCAAACCCCACCCAATGCTCACCCCCAAACCCCACGCCATCCCCCCCCAAACTCCACCCCACACTCACCCCCAAACCCCACCCCACGCTCACCCCCACCCCACACTCACCCCCAAACCCCACCCCACGCTCACCCAAACCCCACCCCACACTCACCCCCAAACCCCACCCCACGCTCACCCCAAACCCCACCCCACTCATATCCCAAACCCCACCCCACACTCATCCCAAACCCCACCACACGCTCACCCCCAAACCCCACCCCACACTCATCCCCAAAACCCATCCCACACTCACCCCCAAATCCCACCCCACGCACACCCCCAAACCCCACCCCACGCTCACCCCCAAACCCCACCGCACACTCACCCCCAAACCCCACCCCACGCTCACCCCCAAACCCCACCCCACGATCAACCCCAAACCCCACCCCACACTGATCCCCAAACCCCACCCCACACTGATCCCCAACCCCACCCCACACTGATCCCCAAACCCCACAACACACTCTTCCCAAACCCCACCGCACACTCCTCTCTAAATCCCTTCCCACACTCACCCCCAAACCCCACCCCCCACCCCAAACCCCACCCCACACACCCCAAAACCCCACCCCACACTCATCCCAAACCCCACCCAATGCTCACCCCCAAACCCCACCCCACACACACCCCCAAACCCCACCCCACACTCACCCCCAAACCCCACCCCATGCTCACCCCCTCCCCACCCTCACCCCCAAACACCACCCCACGCTCACCCCCAAACCCCACCCCACACTGATCCCCAAACCCCACACCACACTGATCCCCAAACCCCACCCCACACTCATCCCAAACCCCACCGCAGACTCCTCTCTAAATCCCTTCCCACACTCACCCCCAAACCACACCCCACACCCCCAAACCCCACCCCACACACCCCAAAACCCCACCCCACACTCATCCCAAACCCCACATCAATGCTCATCCCGAAACCCCACCCCACACACACCCCCAAACCCCACCTCACACTCACCCCCAAACCCCACCCCACGCTCACCCCCACCCCACACTCACCCCCAAACACCACTCCACGCTCACCCCAAACCCCACCCCACACCCATCCCAAACCCCACCCCACACTCATCCCAAACCCTACCCCACACTCATCCCCAAACCCCACCCCACACTCACGCCCAAACCCCACACTCACCCCAAACCCCACCCCACACTCATCCCAAACCCTACCCCACACTCATCCCCAAACCCCACCCCACGCTCACGCCCAAACCCCACCCCACGCTCACCCCAAACCCCACCCCACACTCATCCCAAACCCCACCCCACACTCATCCCAAACCACACCCCACGCTCACCCCCAAACCCCACCCCACGCTCACCCCCAAACCCCACCCCACACTCACCCCCAAACCCCACCCCACGCTCACCCCCAAACCCCACCCCACGCTCACCCCCAAACCTCACCCCACGCTCACCCCCAAACCCCACCCCACACTCATCCCAAACCCCACCCCAAACCCCACCCCACACTCGCCCCCAAACCCCACTCCACACTCACCCCCAAACCCCACCCCACGCTCACCCCCAAACCCCACCCCACGCTCACCCCCAAACCCCACCCCACGCTCATCCCAAATCCCACCGCACACTCCTCTCTAAATCCCTTCCCACGCTCACCCCCAAACCCCACCCCACGCTCATCCCCACATCCCACCCCACGCTCATCCCAAACTCCACACCATGCTCACCCCAAACCCCACACCACGCTCACCCCCAAACCCCACCCCACACTCACCCCCATACCCCACCCCACACTCACCCCAAACCCCACCCCATGCTCACCCCCAAACCCCACCCCACGCTCACCCCCAAACCCCACCCCACACTCATCCCAAACCCCACCCCACACTCACCCCAAACCCCACCCCCAAACCCCACCCCACACTCATCCCAAACCCCACCCCACACTCACCCCTATACCCCACCCCACGCTCATCCCCAAACCCCACCCCACACTCACCCCAAACCCCACCCCACACTCACCCCAAACCACACCCTCTTTCCCAAGCCACACCCACACACATTTCCTAAATCCCACCCCACACTCATACTGCACTCACCTGAGTTTCGGATACTCCTCGTTGAAGTCCCGGCTTTTCCGTGTGGACCAGTCACGCACTTTCAGGACTTTGATCACAATGTCATTCCCCTGCCACCTGCCTTTCCACAGCTACAAGCAAAGTAAAGACACCCTTGATGAACAAACCATGTCTCCCTCCTGTTTCACAGTGTGAATCTCCCTCTCTCCCTCCCAGCAGAGTTCGAGCAGCAATTCGGGATGGGAAATAAATTCTGGATTTTCCAGGAACACCGCAGAACTTGAATAAATTTTAAAAGTGACTTTTGAACCTAATTATTTAATGATTGTGGGACTGATTTTTTTACTAAGTTTCAGTGGGTTTCTTTGACCTGCCCATCACAGCGCTCTGCCCTGTGGGGATGTGTGTTGTTGCTGTTTCTTTCCCCACATCTAGTAGTGCACAAGGCCGACTTTCATCTGATGCCAGAGCAATTTTTACCCGAACAGGACGCTAGTCTGTTGCCAGAGGCTTAGAGCTTGAGGGTTGCCACTCCACGCCAGGCACAGCTGACCAGGAGTCAGTCCCGCTCTTACTGCCAGCCATTTGTGAGGTTTACAGGTTGATACAGGGCGGCACGGTGGCACAGTGGTTAGCACTGCTGCCTCACAGCGTCAGGGACTCAGGTTCGATTCCGGCTTGGGTCACTGTCTGTGCGGAGTCTGCACATCCTCCCCATGTGTGCATGGGTTTCCTCCGGGGGCTCCGGTTTCCTCCCACAGTCCAAAGATGTGCAGGTTAGGTGGATTGGCCATGATAAATTGTCCTTAGTGTCCAAAATTACCGTTAGTGTTGGGTGGGGTTACTGGGTAACGGGGATAGGGTGGAGGTGTGGGCCTTGAGTAGGGTGCTCTTTCCAAGAGCCGGTGCAGGCTCGATGGGCCGAATGGCCTCCTTCTGCACTAAATTCACCTAACCTGCACATCTTTGGACTGTGGGAGGAAACCGGAGCACCCGGAGGAAACCCACGCAGACAAGAGTCAACCACATTACGGTGGGTCTGTACCCAGGCTGGGTAAAGGGTGGGTCTGTAGCCAGACTGGGTAAAGGGTGGGTCTGTAGGCCAGGCTGGGTAAAGGCTGGGTCTGTAGCCAGGCTGGGTAAAGGGTGGGTCTGTAGCCAGGTTGGGTAACGGGTGGGTCTGTAGCGAGACTGGGTAAAGGGTGGGTCTGTAGCCACACTGGGTAAAGGGTGGGTCTGTAGGCCAGGCTGGGTAAAGGGTGGGTCTGTAGGCCAGGCTGGGTAAAGGGTGGGTCTGTAGGCCAGGCTGGGTAAAGGGTGGGTCTGTAGGCCAGGCTGGGTAAAGGGTGGGTCTGTAGGCCAGGCTGGGTAAAGGGTGGGTCTGTAGGCCAGGCTGGGTAAAGGGTGGGTCTGTAGGCCAGGTTGGGTAAAGACAGCAGATTTCTTTCCCTGAAGGAAATTAGTGAACCACATGGGTTTTAATTCAATCGACAATAGCTGTCATTGTCACCAATACTGAGACGAGCTTTCCACCAGACTGAGGTTGAACCCATGTCCCCAGAGTACTGGCCTGGATTACTGGATTCCCACTACCTCCGCTTCGTTTCTCACCAGCCAAAGTAAGTGGAGAGTGTTTTATAAAGAAATGGAGATGCTTTTGTTGAACCCTAACTTGGCTGCTGAATCAGACAGCTAGATTGAAACAGAAAATACTGGCCGTATATGTTGGCCATGGGGCAGGGAGCAGGTCAGGTTACCTCTCCAGAGTGGTTCTCATTGATTTTATGATTGAGGGTCAGTTGCTTGAAGTCGATGCCAGCGTGTTTGTTCAGTGTTCCATTTCCTGCACAAAATGCCAGACAGCAAGGAAGTTAATTCCAATCTCCACCCATTGCAGTCTCTAACTGTTAGAAACATAACAAATAGGAGCATGAGGAGGCCATTCGGCCCTTCGAGTCTGCTCTGCCATTCATTATGATCATGGCTGACCATTCAACTCAATAACCTAATCCTATATAATATCCTTCGATCCCCTTCACCCTAAGTGCTCTATCTAACTGCTTCTTGAAAACATGCAATGTTTTGGCCTCAACTACTTCCTGTGGTAATGAATTCCACAGACTCACCGCTCTCTGGGCGAAGAGATTTCTCCTTATATCTGTCTGAAATGGTTTACCCCGTAACCTCCGACTGTGACCCCTGGTTCTGGACACACCCACCATCGGGAACCTCCTTCCTGTATCTACCCTGTCCAGTCCTGTTAAAATGTTATAGGTTTCAACAAGATCCCGTACCAGCCTCCCCGAACAGGCGCCGGAATGTGGCGACTAGGGGCTTTTCACAGTAATTTCATTGAAGCCTACTCATGACAATAAGCGATTTTCATTTCATTTCAAGGTCCCCTCTCATTCTTCTGAATTCCAGCGAATAAAATCCTAACCGATTCAATCTCTCTTCATACGCTCATTCTGCCATCCCAGGAATCAGTCTGGTAAACCTTCGCTGCACTCCCTCTAAAGCAAAAACATCCTTCCTCAGATAAGACGACCAAAACTGCCCACAATATTCCTCACCAAGGCCCTGTATAATTGCAGCAAGACATCCCTGCTCCTGTACTCGAATCCTCTTGCAATGAAGGCCAACGTACCATTAGCCTTCTTTACCGCCTGCTGCACCTGCATGCTTACCTTCAGTGACTGGTGCACAAGGACACCCAGGTCTCGGTGCACATTCCCCTCTCCTGATTTTGCGAACAAAGTGGATAACCTCGCATTTATCCAAATTATACTGCATCAGCCATTCATTTGCCCACTCACTCAACTTGTCCGAATAGCACAACATCCCACTTCCCCATTACCCTGACCCGACATCAGATCACAGTCTCCAACCAAATCCCACAAAAGCTGATGACATCACAATACATCAAAGAACAGATAGATAGCAAGATCCAATGCTGAGGGTTTGATGCAGAGATATCTCCGGCTGTTGTCATCTCTCAGCTTTGACGAGATAATATTGCCACTGACTGTTCCAGTCCTCTGACCACAGTCCAAATCTATCAGGCTCTTGTTTCCCTCTCCCTCACTCTACACAAGGCAGAAGCCATCATTGTACAGGCCTCTATCAGGCTGGTACGTGTGAACGAGATTGACCATGTTCTCTACTCATCCAGCCATTCCATCGCACCCAAATTCTCCTTCACTCATCAATTCTGAATTACACTATGATCAATTCTGAATTACACGATGATCAATTCTGAATTACACGATGATCAATTCTGAATTACACCAAGATCAATTCTGAATTACAATCTGATCAATTTCATAGAATTTACAGCACAGAAGGAGGCCATTCGGCCCATCGAGTCTGCACCGGCTCTTGGAAAGAGCACCCTACCCAAGGTCAACACCTCCACCCTATCCCCATAACCCAGTAACCCCACCCAACACTAAGGGCAATTTTGGACACTAAGGGCAATTTATCATGGCCAATCCACCTAACCCGCACATCTTTGGACTGTGGGAGGAAACCGGAGCACCCGGAGGAAGCCTACGCAGACACGGGGAGGATGTGCAGACTCCGCACAGACAGTGACCCAAGCCGGAATCGAACCTGGGACCTTGGAGCTGTGAAGCAATTGTGCTATCCACAATGCTACCGTGCGGCCCAATAATAATGATGATAATCTTCTTTTGTCACAAGTATGAAGTTACTGTGAAAAACCCCTAGTCGCCAGAGTCCGCCCGCCGCCTGTTCGGGTAAGCTGGTACAGGAATTGAACCCGCGCTGCTGGGCTTGTTCTGCATTACAAACCAGCTGTCTAGCCAACTGAGCTAAACCAGCCCTATTAAATTCAGAATTACACCATGATCAATTCTGAATTACACTATGATCAATTCTGAATTACACTGTGATCAATTCTGAATTACAACATGATCAATTTTGAATTACAACATGATCAATTCTAAATTACACTATGATCAATTTTGAATTACACTATGATCAATTCTGAATTACACATGATCAATTCTGAATTACAACATGATCAATTTTGAATTACACCATGATCAATTCTGAATTACACTGATCAATTCTGAAATACAACATGATCAATTTTGAATTACACTAGGATCAATTCTGAATTACACTATGATCAATTTTGAATTACACCATGATCAATTCAGAATTACAACATGATCAATTCTGAATTACACTATGATCAATTCCGAATTACAGTGTGATCAATTCTGAATTACAACATGATCAATTCTGAATTACACCTTGATCAATTCTGAATTACACTATGATCAATTCTGAATTACACTAGGATCAATTCTGAATTCCACTGTGATCAATTCTGAATTACACTGTGATCAATTCTGAATTACGCTAGGATCAATTCTGAATTACACTGTGATCAATTCTGAATTACAACATGATCAATTCTGAATTATACCGTGATCAATTCTGAATTACACTAGGATCAATTCTGAATTACAACATGATCAATTCTGAATTACACTAGGATCAATTCTGAATTACACTAGGATCAATTCTGAATTACAACATGATCAATTCTGAATTACACTATGATCAATTCTGAATCACAACATGATCAATTCTGAATTACACCATGATCAATTCTGAATTACACTGTGATCAATTCTGAATTACAACATGATCAATTCTGAATTACACCATGATCAAGTCTGAATTACACCATGATCAATTCTGAATTACACCATGATCAATTCTGAATTACACTAGGATCAATTCTGAATTACACTGTGATCAATTCTGAATTACGCTAGGATCAATTCTGAATTACATTGTGATCAATTCTGAATTACGCTAGGATCAATTCTGAATTACACTGTGATCAATTCTGAATTACAACATGATCAATTCTGAATTACACCGTGATCAATTCTGAATTACACTGTGATCAATTCTGAATTACACCATGATCAATTCTGAATTACACCATGATCAATTCTGAATTACACTGTGATCAATTCTGAATTACACTGTGATCAATTTTTTTTTAAATAAAATATTTTATTGAAAATTTTTGGTCAACCAACACAGTACATTGTGCATCCTTTACACAATATTATAACAACACAAATAACAATTACATATTTTATAAACAGAAAATGAATAAATAATAAACAAAAATGAAAACTAGCCCTAATTGGCAACTGCCTTGTCACAAGTAACACTCTCCAAAAATATAATTTAACAGTCCAATATATAATTATCTGTAGCAACGACCTATACATATTATACCGTATATATTAACAACCCTGAGAGTCCTTCTGGTTCCTCCTCCGCCCCCCCCCCCCCCCTCCTCCCGACCCTGGGCTGCTGCTGCTGCCTTCTTTTTTCCATTCCATCCATCTTTCTGCGAGGTATTCGACGAACGGTTGCCACCGCCTGGTGAACCCTTGAGCCGATCCCCTTAGAACGAACTTAATCCGCTCTAGCTTTATAAACCCTGCCATGTCATTTATCCAGGTCTCCACCCCCGGGGGCTTGGCTTCTTTCCACATTAGCAATATCCTGCGCCGGGCTACTAGGGACGCAAAGGCCAAAACATCGGCCTCTCTCTCGCCTCCTGCACTCCCGGCTCTTGTGCAACCCCAAATATAGCCAACCCCCAGCTTGGTTCGAACCAGACCCCCACTACTTTTGAAAGCACCTTTGTCACCCCCATCCAAAACCCCTGTAGTGCCGGGCATGACCAAAACATATGGGTATGATTCGCTGGGCTTCTCGAGCACCTCGCACACCTATCCTCCACCCCAAAAAATTTACTGAGCCGTGCTCCAGTCATATGCGCCCTGTGTAATACCTTAAACTGAATCAGGCTTAGCCTGGCACACGAGGACGACGAGTTTACCCTGCTTAGGGCACTGCCCACAGCCCCTCCTCGATCTCCTCCCCCAGCTCTTCTTCCCATTTCCCTTTTAGTTCATCTACCATAGTCTCCCCTTCGTCCCTCATTTCCCTATATATATCTGACACCTTACCATCCCCCACCCATGTCTTTGAGATCACTCTGTCCTGCACCTCTTGTGTCGGGAGCTGCGGGAATTCCCTCACCTGTTGCCTCGCAAAAGCCCTCAGTTGCATCACTGTGATCAATTCTGAATTACACTAGGATCAATTCTGAATTACAACATGATCAATTCTGAATCACACTAGGATCAATTCTGAATTACACCAGGATCAATTCTGAATTACACCATGATCAATTCTGAATTACACCATGAACAATTCTGAATTACACTAGGATCAATTCTGAATTACACTGTGATCAATTCTGAATTACGCTAGGATCAATTCTGAATTACACTGTGATCAATTCTGAATTACAACATGATCAATTCTGAATTATACCGTGATCAATTCTGAATTACACTGTGATCAATTCTGAATTACACCATGATCAATTCTGAATTACACTAGGATCAATTCTGAATTACACTGTGATCAATTCAGAATTACGCTAGGATCAATTCTGAATTACACTGTGATCAATTCTGAATTACGCTAGGATCAATTCTGAATTACACCGTGATCAATTCTGAATTACACCATGAACAATTCTGAATTACACTAGGATCAATTCTGAATTACACTGTGATCAATTCTGAATTACGCTAGGATCAATTCTGAATTACACTGTGATCAATTCTGAATTACAACATGATCAATTCTGAATTATAGCGTGATCAATTCTGAATTACACTGTGATCAATTCTGAATTACACTGTGATCAATTCTGAATTACACTAGGATCAATTCTGAATTACACTGTGATCAATTCTGAATTACGCTAGGATCAATTCTGAATTACACTGTGATCAATTCTGAATTACACTAGGATCAATTCTGAATTACACTGTGATCAATTCTGAATTACGCTAGGATCAATTCTGAATTACGCTAGGATCAATTCTGAATTACACTGTGATCAATTCTGAATTACGCTAGGATCAATTCTGAATTACACTGTGATCAATTCTGAATTACAACATGATCAATTCTGAATTATACCGTGATCAATTCTGAATTACACTGTGATCAATTCTGAATTACACCATGATCAATTCTGAATTACACTAGGATCAATTCTAAATTACACTGTGATCAATTCTGAATTACGCTAGGATCAATTCTGAATTACACTGTGATCAATTCTGAATTACACCATGATCAATTCTGAATTACACTATGATCAATTCTGAATTACACTGTGATCAATTCTGAATTACACCATGATCAATTCTGAATTACACTGTGATCTATTCTGAATTACACCATGATCAATTCTGAATTACACTAGGATCAATTCTGAATTACACTGTGATCAATTCTGAATTACGCTAGGATCAATTCTGAATTACACTGTGATCAATTCTGAATTACGCCATGATCAATTCTGAATTACACCATGATCAATTCTGAATTACACTGTGATCAATTCTGAATTACACCATGATCAATTCTGAATTACACTGTGATCAATTCTGAATTACACTGTGATCAATTCTGAATTACACTAGGATCAATTCTGAATTACACTGTGATCAATTCTGAATTATACCGTGATCAATTCTGAATTACACTGTGATCAATTCTGAATTACACGGTGATCAATTCTGAATTACACTAGGATCAATTCTGAATTACACTAGGATCAATTCTGAATTACACTGTGATCAATTCTGAATTACACCATGATCAATTCTGAATTACACTATGATCAATTCTGAATTACGCGAGGATCAATTCTGAATTACACCATGATCAATTCTGAATTACACTATGATCAATTCTGAATTACACTAGGATCAATTCTGAATTACGCTCGGATCAATTCTGAATTACACTGTGATCAATTCTGAATTACACAAAGAACAAAGAACAAACAAAGAACAAAGAAATGTACAGCACAGGAACAGGCCCTTCGGCCCTCCAAGCCCGTGCCGACCATACTGCCCGACTAAACTACAATCTTCTACACTTCCTGGGTCCGTATCCTTCTATTCCCATCCTATTCATATATTTGTCAAGATGCCCCTTAAATGTCCCTATCGTCCCTGCTTCCACTACCTCCTCCGGTAGTGAGTTACAGGCACCCACTACCCTCTGCGTAAAAAACTTGCCTCGTACATCTACTCTAAACCTTGCACTCTCACCTTAAACCTATGCCCCCTAGTAATTGACCCCTCTACCCTGGGGAAAAGCCTCTGACTATCCACTCTGTCTATGCCCCTCATAATTTTGTATACCTCTATCAGGTCGCCCCTCAACCTCCTTCGTTCCAGTGAGAACAAACCGAGTTTATTCAATCGCTCCTCATAGCTTATGCCCTCCATACCAGGCAACATTCTGGTAAATCTCTTCTGCACCCTCTCTAAAGCCTCCACATCCTTCTGGTAGTGTGGCGACCAGAATTGAACACTATACTCCAAGTGTGGCCTAACTAAGGTTCTATACAGCAATCACCAAGGTTCTATACAGCAATACACCATGATCAATTCTGAATTACACCATGATCAATTCTGAATTACACGGTGATCAATTCTGAATTACACTAGGATCAATTCTGAATTACACTAGGATCAATTCTGAATTACACTGTGATCAATTCTGAATTACGCTAGGATCAATTCTGAATTACACTGTGATCAATTCTGAATTACACCATGATCAATTCTGAATTACGCCATGATCAATTCTGAATTACACCATGATCAATTCTGAATTACACTGTGATCAATTCTGAATTACGCTAGGATCAATTCTGAATTACACTAGGATCAATTCTGAATTACACTGTGATCAATTCTGAATTACGCTAGGATCAATTCTGAATTACACTGTGATCAATTCTGAATTACAACATGATCAATTCTGAATTATACCGTGATCAATTCTGAATTACACTGTGATCAATTCTGAATTACACCATGATCAATTCTGAATTACACTAGGATCAATTCTAAATTACACTGTGATCAATTCTGAATTACGCTAGGATCAATTCTGAATTACACTGTGATCAATTCTGAATTACACCATGATCAATTCTGAATTACACCATGATCAATTCTGAATTACACGGTGATCAATTCTGAATTACACTAGGATCAATTCTGAATTACACTAGGATCAATTCTGAATTACACCATGATCAATTCTGAATTACACTAGGATCAATTCTGAATTACACTGTGATCAATTCTGAATTACGCTAGGATCAATTCTGAATTACACTGTGATCAATTCTGAATTACACCATGATCAATTCTGAATTACACTATGATCAATTCTGAATTACACTAGGATCAATTCTGAATTACACTGTGATCAATTCTGAATTACAACATGATCAATTCTGAATTACACCATGATCAATTCTGAATTACACTGTGATCAATTCTGAATTACACCATGATCAATTCTGAATTACACTGTGATCAATTCTGAATTACACCATGATCAATTCTGAATTACACTAGGATCAATTCTAAATTACACTGTGATCAATTCTGAATTACGCTAGGATCAATTCTGAATTACACTGTGATCAATTCTGAATTACACCATGATCAATTCTGAATTACACTATGATCAATTCTGAATTACAACATGATCAATTCTGAAATACACCATGATCAATTCTGAATTACATGGTGATCAATTCTGAATTACACCATGATCAATTCTGAATTACGCTAGGATCAATTCTGAATTACACTGTGATCAATTCTGAATTACGCCATGATCAATTCTGAATTACACCATGATCAATTCTGAATTACACTGTGATCAATTCTGAATTACACTGTGATCAATTCTGAATTACACCATGATCAATTCTGAATTACATGGTGATCAATTCTGAATTACACTAGGATCAATTCTGAATTACACTAGGATCAATTCTGAATTACACTAGGATCAATTCTGAATTACACTGTGATCAATTCTGAATTACGCTAGGATCAATTCTGAATTACACTGTGATCAATTCTGAATTACACCATGATCAATTCTGAATTACACTATGATCAATTCTGAATTACACGAGGATCAATTCTGAATTACACTGTGATCAATTCTGAATTACACTGTGATCAATTCTGAATTACAACATGATCAATTCTGAAATACACCATGATCAATTCTGAATTACACTATGATCAATTCTGAATTACACCATGATCAATTCTGAATTACACTAGGATCAATTCTGAATTACACTGTGATCAATTCTGAATTACGCTCGGATCAATTCTGAATTACACTGTGATCAATTCTGAATTACGCCATGATCAATTCTGAATTACACCATGATCAGTTCTGAATTACACCATGATCAATTCTGAATTACAACATGATCAATTCTGAATTACACAATGATCAATTCTGAATTACACTAGGATCAATTCTGAATTACACCATGATCAAGTCTGAATTACACCATGATCAATTCTGAATTACTGTGATCAATTCTGAATTACACCATGATCAATTCTGAATTACACTAGGATCAGTTCTGAATTACACTGTGATCAATTCTGAATTACAACATGATCGATTCTGAATTAACAACAAAGAACAAAGAACAAAGAAATGTACAGCACAGGAACAGGCCCTTCGGCCCTCCAAGCCCGTGCCGACCATACTGCCCGACTAAACTACAATCTTCTACACTTCCTGGGTCCATATCCTTCTATTCCCATCCTATTCATATATTTGTCAAGATGCCCCTTAAATGTCCCTATCGTCCCTGCCTCCACTACCTCCTCCGGTAGTGAGTTCCAGGCACCCACTACCCTCTGCGTAAAAAACTTGCCTCGTACATCTACTCTAAACTTTGCCCCTCTCACCTTAAACCTATGCCCCCTAGTAATTGACCCCTTTACCCTGGGGAATTACACCATGATCAATTCTGAATTACACTGTGATCAATTCTGAATTCCAACATGATCAATTCTGAATTACACCATGATCAATTCTGAATTACAACATGATCAATTCTGAATTACACCAGGATCAATTCTGAATTACACTCGGATCAATTCTGAATTACACTGTGATCAATTCTGAATTACACCATGATCAATTTTGAATTACAACATGATCAATTCTGAATTACACTGTGATCAATTCTGAATTACAACATGATCAATTCTGAATTACACTAGGATCAATTCTGAATTACACTGTGATCAATTCTGAATTACGCTAGGATCAATTCTGAATTACACTGTGATCAATTCTGAATTACGCCATGATCAATTCTGAATTACACCATGATCAATTCTGAATTACACTGTGATCAATTCTGAATTACACCATGATCAATTCTGAATTACACTAGGATCAATTCTGAATTACACTGTGATCAATTCTGAATTACGCTAGGATCAATTCTGAATTACACTAGGATCAATTCTGAATTACACTGTGATCAATTCTGAATTACGCTAGGATCAATTCTGAATTACACTGTGATCAATTCTGAATTACACTGTGATCAATTCTGAATTACACTAGGATCAATTCTGAATTACACTGTGATCAATTCTGAATTATACCGTGATCAATTCTGAATTACACTGTGATCAATTCTGAATTACACGGTGATCAATTCTGAATTACACTAGGATCAATTCTGAATTACACTAGGATCAATTCTGAATTACACTGTGATCAATTCTGAATTACACCGTGATCAATTCTGAATTACACTATGATCAATTCTGAATTACGCGAGGATCAATTCTGAATTACTCCATGATCAATTCTGAATTACACTATGATCAATTCTGAATTACGCTAGGATCAATTCTGAATTACGCTCGGATCAATTCTGAATTACACTGTGATCAATTCTGAATTACACAAAGAACAAAGAACAAACAAAGAACAAAGAAATGTACAGCACAGGAACAGGCCCTTCGGCCCTCCAAGCCCGTGCCGACCATACTGCCCGACTAAACTACAATCTTCTACACTTCCTGGGTCCGTATCCTTCTATTCCCATCCTATTCATATATTTGTCAAGATGCCCCTTAAATGTCCCTATCGTCCCTGCTTCCACTACCTCCTCCGGTAGTGAGTTACAGGCACCCACTACCCTCTGCGTAAAAAACTTGCCTCGTACATCTACTCTAAACCTTGCACTCTCACCTTAAACCTATGCCCCCTAGTAATTGGCCCCTCTACCCTGGGGAAAAGCCTCTGACTATCCACTCTGTCTATGCCCCTCATAATTTTGTATACCTCTATCAGGTCGCCCCTCAACCTCCTTCGTTCCAGTGAGAACAAACCGAGTTTATTCAATCGCTCCTCATAGCTTATGCCCTCCATACCAGGCAACATTCTGGTAAATCTCTTCTGCACCCTCTCTAAAGCCTCCACATCCTTCTGGTAGTGTGGCGACCAGAATTGAACACTATACTCCAAGTGTGGCCTAACTAAGGTTCTATACAGCAATCACCAAGGTTCTATACAGCAATACACCATGATCAATTCTGAATTACACCATGATCAATTCTGAATTACTGTGATCAATTCTGAATTACACCATGATCAATTCTGAATTACACCATGATCAATTCTGAATTACAACATGATCAATTCTGAATTACAACATGATCAATTCTGAATTACACTAGGATCAATTCTGAATTACACTATGATCAATTCTGAATTACACCATGATCAATTCTGAATTACACCATGATCAATTCTGAATTACACTATGATCAATTCTGAATTACACTAGGATCAATTCTGAATTACATTCTGGTCAATTCTGAATAAAAGTTGGGGTTTGACTGACTGGGGCGAGTGCGTGTTGTTCCTTTCCAGAAGGTGTCCTTGTAGGGTACTTTCGTCAGACTCTGGCCAAGCTTCTCTGCACGTTCTGTGGGAGGAGATAAAGAGAGTTTACAATGAGAATAAAATAGAACAAAAGTACATGATCGATTGGAGAAGGAAACCAAAACGGGGGCATTTCTGAGAGAGTGAAGGAGCCTCTCATACTCAGTGCCATACACCGATCGCACAGCACTTCCCAAACCTGTGCCGCCACAGGCACTGGGCCAAGGCACGCACACCCAGCCAGGATGACAAAGCTCCATGTGGAATGGATCCCTGCCAGGTGTTATGGGCCAGGGTTTAGAGAACCCCAAAGTATATCATGGGATTCACCTGACCCACAACTTTTAACAGATTGTGGTATGGGGAGCACACGGCCCACTCTACAGGTGTGGCACAGCCGAAATGGGAAAGTATTTTTCAAAAGCAAAACAATGTTTATTCTATGAACTCAAGTTCACCTTTTTAAAACATACAGTGAACATCTTAGCAACCATTAATTCAAATACAACCCCCAAAGAATACAACACTAAGTAATCTGTAAGTTGTCCTTTTAACATCCAGAAGACTTAAAAACAAAACTTTTAAACCGAAGCACATCAGGTTAAAGTCACTACTGAAAACATTTATAATTCTGAATTCACCAAATGATCAAGAGATAGTCTTTTCATGGCAGAGAGAACAGCAGTACATCTGCTTGGTCTGGCTTCAGCTCCAACACTGAAAAGCAAACTAAAACACACCCTGCAGCCTACTCAAAAATGAAAGTAAAAAGCTGACAGACAGTCCAGCTCCACCCACTCTCTGACATCACTGCAGTAATAAACACCCATTTCTTAAAGGTACTCTCACATGACAGAGGTACCACTACACTCAGCCAGGCCAGGGCAGCACAGGGTACCACTGCACTCAGCCAGGCCTGGGCAGCACAAGTTACCACTGCACTCAGCCAGGCCTGGGCAGCACAGGGTACCACTGCACTCAGCCAGGCCTGGGCAGCACAAGGTACCACTGCACTCAGCCAGGCCTGGGCAGCACAGGGTACCACTGCACTCAGCCAGGCCTGGGCAGCACAGGGTACCTCTGCACTCAGCCAGGCCAGGGCAGCACAAGGTACCACTGCACTCAGCCAGGCCTGGGCAGCACAGGGTACCTCTGCACTCAGCCAGGCCTGGGCAGCACAGGGTACCACTGCACTCAGCCAGGCCTGGGCAGCACAGGGTACCACTGCACTCAGCCAGGCCTGGGCAGCACAGGGTACCTCTGCACTCAGCCAGGCCTGGGCAGCACAGGGTACCACTGCACTCAGCCAGGCCTGGGCAGCACAAGGTACCACTGCACTCAGCCAGGCCTGGGCAGCACAGGGTACCACTGCACTCAGCCAGGCCTGGGCAGCACAGGGTACCTCTGCACTCAGCCAGGCCAGGGCAGCACAAGGTACCACTGCACTCAGCCAGGCCTGGGCAGCACAGGGTACCTCTGCACTCAGCCAGGCCTGGGCAGCACAGGGTACCACTGCACTCAGCCAGGCCTGGGCAGCACAGGGTACCACTGCACTCAGCCAGGCCTGGGCAGCACAGGGTACCTCTGCACTCAGCCAGGCCTGGGCAGCACAGGGTACCACTGCACTCAGCCAGGCCTGGGCAGCACAGGGTACCACTGCACTCAGCCAGGCCTGGGCAGCACAAGTTACCACTGCACTCAGCCAGGCCTGGGCAGCACAGGGTACCTCTGCACTCAGCCAGGCCTGGGCAGCACAGGGTACCTCTGCACTCAGCCAGGCCTGGGCAGCACAGGGTACCTCTGCACTCAGCCAGGCCTGGGCAGCACAGGGTACCTCTGCACTCAGCCAGGCCTGGGCAGCACAGGGTACCTCTGCACTCAGCCAGGCCAGGGCAGCACAGGGTACCTCTGCACTCAGCCAGGCCTGGGCAGCACAGGGTACCTCTGCACTCAGCCAGGCCTGGGCAGCACAGGGTACCTCTGCACTCAGCCAGGCCTGGGCAGCACAGGGTACCTCTGCACTCAGCCAGGCCAGGGCAGCACAGGGTACCTCTGCACTCAGCCAGGCCTGGGCAGCACAAGTTACCACTGCACTCAGCCAGGCCTGGGCAGCACAGGGTACCTCTGCACTCAGCCAGGCCTGGGCAGCACAAGTTACCACTGCACTCAGCCAGGCCTGGGCAGCACAGGGTACCTCTGCACTCAGCCAGGCCTGGGCAGCACAGGGTACCTCTGCACTCAGCCAGGCCTGGGCAGCACAGGGTACCTCTGCACTCAGCCAGGCCTGGGCAGCACAGGGTACCTCTGCACTCAGCCAGGCCTGGGCAGCAGTCCCACTGTTGTAATATCTGCCCAGCAGTTAAAAGTGAGCAGACTCCATGATTTTAGTCCATTCCACAATGTCTCAGTTCTTTTTCATCAGCAGTTTCTTTTGATTAATCAATTCTCCTTATTGATGAGTTCATAACGTACAGGAAACGGTGCCAGAGGAGGAGATCATTCAGCCCCTCGAGCCTGATCCACTGTTTTATTAGATATGTACCTTAATTTCATCATAGATTCATAGAATTTACAGTGCAGAAGGAGGCCATTCAGCCCATCAAGTCTGCACCGGCTCTTGGAAAGAGCACCCTACCCAAGGTCCACCCCTCCACCCTATTCCCATAACCCAGCAACCCCACCCAATACTAAGGGCAATTTTGGACACTAAGAGCAATTTATCATGGCCAATCCACCTAACCTGCACATCTTTGGACTGTGGGAGGAAACCGGAGCACCCGGAGAAAACCCACGCAGACACGGGGAGGATGTGCAGACTCCGCACAGACAGTGACCCAAGCCGGGAATCGAACCTGGGACGCTGGAGCTGTGAAGCAATTGTGCTAACCACTGTGCTATCATGCTGACCTCACCCACTAATCTACTAACCTTTCCTTTCCCCTTGAAACCCTTACCCAATAAAACTCTGCTGATTGGTGTCCCAATTTCAGTTGACTCAGAAGCCCTGCCTCTTGAAGGAAGCAGCCCAGATTTCCGCTCCTCTTTGTGTGAAATGCTTCCTAACATCACCCATAGGGATGGGCAAAAAATGCTGGTCCAGGCAGAGCCGCCCACATCCCAAGGAAGATTATAAAAACATGAAGGTCAGATGTGCTTGAGCCAAGAAGGGCAAATGGGGTTAAGATACAGATGGATCACAGTCTGCCTAATCACCCGAAGAACCAAATGTCCATTCTGATCGACATTAACCAGTATCAATGGTACTGTTGCCACTACTATCCTGATAATTCAATTTCCCTTTGTTATCTGTCACAGTTGGCGGACTCTGGCCACTATTTGGTTCTATGGAGTGAGTTTCTCATGTCTCTATCTGTGTCACTCGGAGAGTGTGTATATACAGACACGTATGCAGCAAAGTCACAGGCAATTTGAGTTTTATCTGAACTTCCAACATCTGATGAGTTGGATATAACAGCATACATACCCTTCAGTATCTCCCGCAAGTGGACCTTTCCCTTGTCCAATGGAGTCTCTCCGTACTTACTGCAGATGCTGACGAGGGCTCCATTCAGCACCAGATCCTGAAAGGGAAGAGATACCAGATGTATCACAAGTGGGTGTCCTGTCACACAGATCTCAGTGCAGTATGGGACTATGTTGGAGCTACACCCCACTGTAATGGCAGCTGTCTCCACATTATCACTGGGACACACGAAACATGGCACTTCCCATTTTCACTGGTTACATTGGCATTTTCAATGTTAAATGTGGATCTAAGGCCAAAAGACCACAACAAGAAATTAAGTTTTGTCAAAAGAAGATAGACATAAACCATTGCTTACAGGGGAAATTAGAGATACTATTAGATCTAAGAAAGAGGTATACAAATTGGCCAAAAAAAACAACAGGTCTGAGGATTGGGAGCAGTTTAGAATACAGCAAAAGTGGACTGATTAAGAAGGGGAAACAGAGGACGCGAGTAAGCAAGCAGGGAACATAAAAACTGTCTGTAAAAGTTTCTGTAGGTACATGAAGATTCCCTTACAGTCAGAAACACGGCATGGTGGCACTAGGACACCCAGGTCCCTTTGTTCATCAACATTTCCCAATCTATCACCACTTAAATAATAATCTGCCATTATTTCTCCGTCTAAGGTAGATAACTTTACATTTACAAGTTACACTGCATCTGCCGTGTCATCGTCCTCACCATTCATATTCCCACCAAGTTTTGTGACAACAGCAAACTGGGAAATATTGCTTTTAGTTCCCTTGTCCAAATCATTGATGTATATTCGGAATAGTTGCGGCCCAAACACTGATCCCTGTGGGACCCCATTAGTTACTGCCTGCCACTCTGAAAAAGACCCATTTATTCCCACCCTTTGTTTCCTGTCTGCTAATCAATTCTCAGTCCATGGCAATATATTACCCCAATCCCATGCGCTTTAATTTCACACACTAACCTCTGACGTGGGACTTTATCAAAAGCTTTCTGAAAATCCAAATACACCATTCACTGGTTCTCCCTTATCTATTCTAATCACACCCTCGGAAAGCTCTTGTAGGTTTGTCAAATGCGATTTCCCTTTCAGAAACCCATGTTGAATTTGTCTAATCCCGTAGATATTTTCAAAGTGTCCTATTATCACATCCTTTACAATAAACTCCAGCATTTTCCCTGCTGCTGATGTTATGTTAACCGGTGGGAGCAGGTTTGAGGGCTGATTGGTCCACTCCTGCTGTTAATTTGTATGTTCACTGTGCACAATGTGACCTCAGGCATGTCAGACACCATGTTCAGTGTTGTAGAAACTCTTACCTCAGCCACCTCGTCATGACCCCAGAAGCAGGCGTAGTGCAGTGGTGTGTTTCCGTGTTCATTCACAGCGCTGACATCTGCTTTACACTGGATAAGCTGCAGAGAGAAACACAGACAGTGAGCCATTCAGTCGCTGAACAGCACGAGGGCAAGATGTAATGACCAAAGTGAAAGAATGCACCATCAACAGTTAACACGAATGGCTCCCCCTGCTCGTCCATCGATTCCCTCGGGTTTCCCTGCGTCAGCCTCAGCAACAGGCACGAGCAGGACAATGAACCAGGGAAACCATAAAAGGCAAAAGCAATCTTCCCTTCACACAAGAATGCAGATACAAACACCATCATGCAAACACGCACACAAACGTACACACATGTAAACATGTGTACAGCACCAACTCAAGAATGACCAGACGCCGTTCAGGAGTGGGAACCCAGCTGATTTGTATCCTTCCCTTTAACCTGGGAACACTGAGCCCAATTGTAACACCTTCAATCACCCTTCTTGCTGAAACCTGCGAGCTCATCACCATCTATCCTGTCCTGCTGGACAAAGGACCAATCTCCACGACAGGCTCAGCAGGGAAGGGGTGGGAGGGGAGGGGATGGGGGAAATGGGAGCAGAAGGGGAAGAGGTGATGGGGAAACTGAGAAGTGAGGAGAGGATAGGAGAGATTGTGGAATGGGAATGGCAGGGAGGGGGTGGGTAGAGAATGGGGAGGGAGGTCTCAAACCACACTGCATCGAATCCTTCAATAACCCCTGTCTCATCAACTAGACTACCAGAGGGTGAGAATGTATTTTAAATTCAAGGTTGCAACACTCTCCAAAGATGTGCAGGTTAGGTGGATTGCCCATGCTAAATTGGCCCTTAGTGTCCAAAATGTTAAGTGGGGATAGGGTGGGCCTATGTAGGATGCTCTTCAGAGGGTCGGTGCAGACTTGATGGGCCAAATGGCCTCTTTCTGCACTGTAGTGATTCTATAACTCTCCCATTTAGAAGAAATAATAAACCGCAACATAAAAACTTTTGATGCAAAACTTTTTTTTTTTAAAATTTAGAGTACCCAATTATTCTTATTCCAATTAAGGGGCAATTTAATGTGGCCAATCCACCTACCCTGCACATCTTTGGGTTGTGGGGCTCAGAGCCACGTAGACACAGGGAGAATGTGCAAACTCCACATGGACAGTGACCTGGGGCTGGGATCGAAGCAAGGTCCTCAGCGCCATGAGGCAGCAGTGCTAACCACGGTGCCACCGTGTCGCCGGGTACTCAGCGCCATGAGGCAGCAGTGCTAACCACGGTGCCACCGTGTCGCCGGGTACTCAGCGCCATGAGGCAGCAGTGCTAACCACGGTGCCACCATGCACCCCTTTTGATGCAAAACCAATCCATAGTTAGCATGCAGCAACACTCAGTTCTCAAGACGGTTGAAAAAGTAGGGGAAAATCAGGCTTCAATTTTTGAAACAAAAATGATATAAATAGCTTCAATCAAAACAGAGGCGGCCTCTGGTCCCAAGGAAGGTAAAACTTCCCTCTGAAAATTAGATTGTCCTTTGATGGGTTTGATTACAACAGTAATGAGTTTCTTGCCTGCTAGAGACAGCACTTCACCCAACAACAAGCCCTCACAAGTCCTGAATGATGGGAGATGGACAAGCTTCTGTGATGTACAGACTGTCTTATATCTCAGTCTGCTATTTGCAGCCAACCCATGAGATACTCCACGAGATAAAGCCACAGATTAAAGAGCAATAAACAGAGGGGGAACTGAAAATCTGTTGGCAATGCAACAACTCACACTGAAGGTATTCACTACTCATTCCATCCAAATCGGACATACCTGTACCATCCACACCACACATACATGTACCACCCACACCACACATACCTGTACCATCCACACCACACATACATGTACCACCCACACCACACATACCTGTACCACCCACACCACACATACCTGTACCACCCACACCACACACACCTGTACCATACACACCACACATACCTGTACCGTACACACCACACATACCTGTACCATACACACCACACATACCTGTACCACCCACACCACACATACCTGTACCGTACACACCACACATACCTGTACCACCCACACCACACATATCTGTACCACCCACACCACACATATCTGTACCACCCACACCACACATACCTGTACCACCCACACCACACATACCTGTACCATCCACACCACACATACATGTACCACCCACACCACACATACCTGTACCACCCACACCACACATACCTGTACCACCCACACCACACACACCTGTACCGTACACACCACACATACCTGTACCGTACACACCACACATACCTGTACCTTACACACCACACATACCTGTACCGTACACACCACACACACCTGTACCACCCACACCACACATACCTGTACCACCCACACCACACATACCTGTACCACCCACACCACACATATCTGTACTGTACACATCACACATACCTGTACCACCCACACCACACATACCTGTACCACCCACACCACACATACCTGTACCATCCACACCACACATACCTGTACCACCCACACCACACATACCTGTACCGTACACACCACACATACCTGTACCATACACACCACACATAGCTGTACCACCCACACCACACATACCTGTACCGTACACACCACACATACCTGTACCGTACACACCACACATACCTGTACCGTACACACCACACATACCTGTACCATCCACACCACACATACCTGTACCACCCACACCACACATACCTGTACCACCCACACCACACATACCTGTACCGTACACACCACACATACCTGTACCACCCACACCACACATACCTGTACCACCCACACCACACATACCTGTACCGTACACACCACACATACCTGTACCATACACACCACACATACCTGTACCACCCACACCACACATACCTGTACCACCCACACCACACATACCTGTACCATACACACCATACATACCTGTACCACCCACACCACACATACCTGTACCGTACACACCACACATACCTGTACCGTACACACCACACATGCCTGTACCACCCACACCACACATGCCTGTACCACCCACACCACACATACCTATACCACCCACACCACACATACCTGTACCGTACACACCACACATACCTGTACCGTACACACCACACATACCTGTACCACCCACACCACACATACCTGTACCACCCACACCACACATACCTGTACCACCCACACCACACATGCCTGTACCAACCACACCACACATACCTATACCACCCACACCACACATACCTGCACCGTACACACCACACATACCTGTACCACCCACACCACACATACCTGTACCGTACACACCACACATACCTGCACCGTACACACCACACATAACTGCACCGTACACACCACACATACCTGTACCAACCACACCACACATACCTGTACCGTACACACCACACATACCTGTACCACCCACACCACACATACCTGTACCGTACACGCCACACATACCTGTACCACCCACACCACACATACCTGTACCACCCACACCACACATACCTGTACCATACACACCACACATGCCTGTACCACCCACACCACACATGCCTGTACCACCCACACCACACATACCTGTACCACCCACACCACACATACCTGTACCATCCACACCACACATACCTGTACCATCCACACCACACATACCTGTACCACCCACACCACACATACCTGTACCGTACACACCACACATACCTGTACCATACACACCTCACATACCTGTACCACCCACATCACACATACCTGTACCGTACACACCACACATACCTGTACCATACACACCACACATACCTGTACCACCCACACCACACATACCTGTACCATACACACCACACATACCTGTACCACCCACACCACACATACCTGTACCGTACACACCACACATACCTGTACCGTACACACCACACATACCTGTACCACCCACACCACACATACCTGTACCACCCACACCACACATACCTGTACCATACACACCACACATACCTGTACCACCCACACCACACATACCTATACCACCCACACCACACATACCTGTACCGTACACACCACACATACCTGTACCGTACACACCACACATACCTGTACCGTACACACCACACATACCTGTACCGTACACACCACACATACCTGTACCGTACACACCACACATACCTGTACCGTACACACCACACATTCCTGTACCACCCACACCACACATACCTGTACCACCCACACCACACATACCTGTACCATACACACCACACATGCCTGTACCACCCACACCACACATACCTGTACCACCCACACCACACATACCTGTACCATACACACCACATATACCTGTACCGTACACAACACACATACCTGTACCATACACACCACACATACCTGTACCACCCACACCACACATACCTGTACTATACACACCACACATACCTGTACCATACACACCACACATACCTGTACCACCCACACCACACATACCTGTACCACACACACCACACATACCTGTACCATACACACCACACATACCTGTACCATACACACCACACATACCTGTACCATACACACCACACATACCTGTACCGTACACACCACACATACCTGTACCGTACACACCACACATACCTGTACCATACACACCACACATACCTGTACCATACACACCACACATACCTGTACCACCCACACCACACATACCTGTACCACCCACACCACACACACCTGTACCACCCACACCACACATACCTGTACCATACACACCACACATACCTGTACCATACACACCACACACACCTGTACCATACACACCACACACACCTGTACCACCCACACCACACATACCTGTACCGTACACACCACACATACCTGTACCACCCACACCACACATACCTGTACCGTACACACCACACATACCTGTACCACCCACACCACACATACCTGTACCACCCACACCACACATACCTGTACCACCCACACCACACATACCTGTACTATACACACCACACATACCTGTACCACCCACACCACACATACCTGTACCACCCACACCACACATGCCTGTACCACCCACACCACACATGCCTGTACCACCCACACCACACATGCCTGTACCACCCACACCACACATGCCTGTACCGTACACACCACACATACCTGTGCCACCCACACCACACATACCTGTACCGTACACACCACACATACCTGTACCGTACACACCACACATACCTGTACCGTACACACCACACATACCTGTACCGTACACACCACACATACCTGTACCACCCACACCACACATACCTGTACCGTACACACCACACCTGTACCACCAACACCACCGTAGCAAAGAACAAAGAAAAGTACAGCACGGAATTCTCGGAAGACTAGGGTTGAAGTAGAAAAGTAACCTTCAGGTTCCTGGGGAAACTGACACTGGTTGAAAATACAAATGGGACTGAGGGATATGGGGAAAAGGTGGGTAGGTGGGATTGAGGGATATGGGGAGAAGGTTGGATTGAGATTCAAAACACTACTTCCACAAACACCCTTTAAATTGTCTCTCATTATTATGCTTTCCTTAGCGGTTTGCATTGCAAAAACCAGACAGGTTTCCAGAAACTTGTGAGCAGAACATCCACTCCACTTTTACCAGCGAATCCACTCCAGGCTTTTACACCAACCCTTCAGGATTTCTTTTTCTTGACTGCCTTCCACTGTCAACACAAACTCTGATATTCAGCCAACAGTGTCTTCCCAATTACATAAAAATTTGTTTCTCGGATGGTCGTAAGACATTTCAAACTTTAGGATTTCTTTAGAAACCTATCTTCTCACCAGCTGGTTCCCTGACAGCTTTGTTTGTGTGGCCCATGAACATTGTCCCGTTCTATTTCCAGGTTTCTAGAACCAGCCGTCCTATAGTTCCTCTGCAGCTTACTTTCTTGCATTTTAATTCTTTGAGCAAAGCTATGAGAGCTGCCTTCCCATTCTCTCCCCGTCTCCAACAGCTGTTAGCAGAGCTCTGGGCAATGTCCCTTTCCTGACAGTCTGAACTGCACTAACTTACCACCCCCCCCCTCCCAAACTTCCAGTTAAAACTAAAGAAAAAAGGGAAGTTTTTTTTTATCCCTTACAAGGGCCTCTAGTTGCCAAGCGACGATATTTACTCTTCATGATGTCGCTCCCTGTTACGATTGGAATTTGCGTAGAGGATAGATTGGAGAGGTTGGCATTGTTCTCCTTAGAGAAAAGAAGGCGAAGAGGACATTTGATGGAGATGTTCAAAATCATGAGGGGGCTGGACAGGGTAGACAGGGAGAAACTATTCCTGCTCGTGAAAGGATCGAGAATGAGAAAGCGCAGATTTAAAGTGATTAATAAAAGAAGCAAACACGAAGTGTGGTGGAGGCAGGTTCAACTGAGGAATTGGTGAGCACATTAGGTGATAGATGATCATTTGAATAGGGCCAATGTGCAGGGGTACGTGGAAAAGGCACTAAAAACGGGAGTGCACTAAGTCATAATGCTGATTTGGAGGGCCGCTGCAGACACAATGCGCCGAATGGCCTCTTTCTGCACCTTATCAATTCTGGGATTCTGGGATTGAGAGATATGGGGAGAAGGTGCAGAGGTGGGATTGGTCTGTGAAATAGAGGATAGATACTTGTTTGATTTTAAAAGGTATTGACCCGAGTTTGAGAAACTGTCTTACCTTTTGAACAATATCCCGGTGGCCATGGCTGGCAGCAAGATGCAGAGGTGTGTCATCGCCCCGGTTCATCACATTGATCCGAGCCCCACGCATTATCAACATGTCAACAACATTGCATCGTCCCTCCCGACAGGCCCAGTGCAGGGGGCTGAAGCCATGGTCATCACTGCAAAAAAAAATCAGGCCAGTCAGAGAGCACACTGGAGAGGTGAATACTGCACGATACACCGACCGAGTGAATCAAACCGCACGGTACAGGGATTAACACACCGACCGAGTGAATCAAACCGCACGGTACAGGGATTAACACACCGACCGAGTGAATCAAACCGCACGGTACAGCGATTAACACACCGACCGAGTGATTCAAACCGCACGGTACAGGGATTAACACACCGACCGAGTGAATCAAACCGCACGGTACAGCGATTAACACACCGACCGAGTGATTCAAACCGCACGGTACAGGGATTAACACACCGACCGAGTGAATCAAACCGCACGGTACAGGGATTAACACACCGACCGAGTGAATCAAACCGCACGGTACAGCGATTAACACACCGACCGAGTGATTCAAACCGCACGGTACAGGGATTAACACACTGACCGAGTGAATCAAACCGCACGGTACAGCGATTAACACACCGACCGAGTGAATCAAACCGCACGGTACAGCGATTAACACACCGACCGAGTGAATCAAACCGCACGGTACAGGGATTAACACACCGACCGAGTGAATCAAACCGCACGGTACAGCGATTAACACACCGACCGAGTGAATCAAACCGCACGGACAGGGATTAACACACCGACCGAGTGAATCAAACCGCACGGTACAGCGATTAACACACCGACCGAGTGAATCAAACCGCACGGTACAGGGATTAACACACCGACCGAGTGAATCAAACCGCACGGTACAGGGATTAACACACCGACCGAGTGAATCAAACCGCACGGTACAGGGATTAACACACCGACCGAGTGAATCAAACCGCACGGTACAGCGTTTAACACACCGACCGAGTGATTCAAACCGCACGGTACAGGGATTAACACACTGACCGAGTGAATCAAACCGCACGGTACAGCGATTAACACACCGACCGAGTGAATCAAACCGCACGGTACAGGGATTAACACACCGACCGAGTGAATCAAACCGCACGGTACAGGGATTAACACACCGAACGAGTGAATCAAACCGCACGGTACAGGGATTAACAGACCGACCGAGTGAATCAAACCGCACGGTACAGCGATTAACACACCGACCGAGTGAATCAAACCGCACGGTACAGGGATTAACACACCGACCGAGTGAATCAAACCGCACGGTACAGCGATTAACACACCGACCGAGTGAATCAATCCGCACGGTACAGGGATTAACACACCGACCGAGTGAATCAAACCGCACGGCACAGGGATTAACACACCGACCGAGTGAATCAAACCGCACGGTACAGGGATTAACACACCGACCGAGTGAATCAAACCTCACGGTACAGCGATTAACACACCAACCGAGTGAATCAAACCGCACGGTACAGGGATTAACACACCGACCGAGTGAATCAAACCTCACGGTACAGGGATTAACACACCAACCGAGTGAATCAAACCGCACGGTACAGGGATTAACACACCGACCGAGTGAATCAAACCGCACGGTACAGCGATTAACACACCAACCGAGTGAATCAAACCGCACGGTACAGCGATTAACACACCGACCGAGTGAATCAAACCGCACGGTACAGGGATTAACACACCGACCGAGTGAATCAAACCGCACGGCACAGGGATTAACACACCGACCGAGTGAATCAAACCGCACGGTACTGGGATTAACACACCGACCGAGTGAATCAAACCTCACGGTACAGCGATTAACACACCGACCGAGTGAATCAAACCGCACGGTACAGGGATTAACACACCGACCGAGTGAATCAAACCGCACGGTACAGGGATTAACACACCGACCGAGTGAATCAAACCGCACGGTACAGGGATTAACACACCGACCGAGTGAATCAATCCGCACGGTACAGGGATTAACACACCGACCGAGTGAATCAAACCGCACGGTACAGGGATTAACACACTGACCGAGTGAATCAAACCGCACGGTACAGGGATTAACACACCGACCGAGTGAATCAAACCGCACGGCACAGGGATTAACACACCGACCGAGTGAATCAAACCGCACGGTACTGGGATTAACACACCGACCGAGTGAATCAAACCTCACGGTACAGCGATTAACACACCGACCGAGTGAATCAAACCGCACGGTACAGGGATTAACACACCGACCGAGTGAATCAAACCGCACGGTACAGGGATTAACACACCGACCGAGTGAATCAAACCGCACGGTACAGGGATTAACACACCGACCGAGTGAATCAAACCGCACGGTACAGGGATTAACACACCGACCGAGTGAATCAAACCGCACGGTACAGGGATTAACACACCGACCGAGTGAATCAAACCGCACGGTACAGGGATTAACACACCGACCGAGTGAATCAAACCGCACGGTACAGCGATTAACACACCCACCGAGTGAATCAAACCGCACGGTACAGGGATTAACACACCGACCGGTTGAATCAAACCGCACGGTACAGGGATTAACACACCGACCGAGTGAATCAAACCGCACGGTACAGGGATTAACACACTGACCGAGTGAATCAAACCGCACGGTACAGGGATTAACACACCGACCGAGTGAATCAAACCGCACGGTACAGGGATTAACACACTGACCGAGTGAATCAAACCGCACGGTACAGGGATTAACACACCGACCGAGTGAATCAAACCGCACGGTACAGGGATTAACACACCGACCGAGTGAATCAAACCGCACGGTACAGGGATTAACACACCGACCGAGTGAATCAAACCGCACGGTACAGGGATTAACACACCGACCGAGTGAATCAAACCGCACGGTACAGGGATTAACACACCGACCGAGTGAATCAAACCGCACGGTACAGCGATTAACACACCGACCGAGTGAATCAAACCGCACGGTACAGGGATTAACACACTGACCGAGTGAATCAAACCGCACGGTACAGGGATTAACACACCGACCGAGTGAATCAAACCGCACGGTACAGGGATTAACACACCGACCGGTTGAATCAAACCGCACGGTACAGGGATTAACACACCGACCGAGTGAATCAAACCGCACGGTACAGCGATTAACACACCGACCGAGTGAATCAAACCGCACGGTACAGGGATTAACACACCGACCGAGTGAATCAAACCGCACGGTACAGGGATTAACTCACCGACCGGGTGAATCAAACCGCACGGTACAGGGATTAACACACCGACCGAGTGAATCAAACCGCACGGTACAGGGATTAACACACCGACCGAGTGAATCAAACCGCACGGTACAGGGATTAACACACCGACCGAGTGAATCAAACCGCACGGTACAGGGATTAACACACCGACCGAGTGAATCAAACCGCACGGTACAGGGATTAACACACCGACCGA
Source organism: Scyliorhinus torazame (assembly GCF_047496885.1). Classification (NCBI taxonomy): domain Eukaryota; kingdom Metazoa; phylum Chordata; class Chondrichthyes; order Carcharhiniformes; family Scyliorhinidae; genus Scyliorhinus; species Scyliorhinus torazame. Next base: position 212,073,561 of record NC_092721.1, on the reverse strand, counting down.
GTGAATCAAACCGCACGGTACAGGGATTAACACACTGACCGAGTGAATCAAACCGCACGGTACAGGGATTAACACACCGACCGAGTGAATCAAACCGCACGGTACAGGGATTAACACACCGACCGGTTGAATCAAACCGCACGGTACAGGGATTAACACACCGACCGAGTGAATCAAACCGCACGGTACAGCGATTAACACACCGACCGAGTGAATCAAACCGCACGGTACAGGGATTAACACACCGACCGAGTGAATCAAACCGCACGGTACAGGGATTAACTCACCGACCGGGTGAATCAAACCGCACGGTACAGCGATTAACACACCGACCGAGTGAATCAAACCGCACGGCACAGCGATTAACACACCGACCGAGTGAATCAAACCGCACGGTACAGGGATTAACACACCCACCGAGTGAATCAAACCGCACGGTACAGCGATTAACACACCGACCGAGTGAATCAAACCGCACGGCACAGGGATTAACACACCGACCGAGTGAATCAAACCGCACGGTACAGGGATTAACACACCGACCGAGTGAATCAAACCGCACGGTACAGGGATTAACACACCGACCGAGTGAATCAAACCGCACGGCACAGGGATTAACACACCCACCGAGTGAATCAAACCGCACGGTACAGGGATTAACACACCGACCGAGTGAATCAAACCGCACGGCACAGGGATTAACACACCGACCGAGTGAATCAAACCGCACGGTACAGGGATTAACACACCGACCGAGTGAATCAAACCGCACGGCACAGCGATTAACACACCGACCGAGTGAATCAAACCGCACGGCACAGGAATTAACACACCGACCGAGTGAATCAAACCGCACTGTACAGGGATTAACACACCGACCGAGTGAATCAAACCGCACGGTACAGCGATTAACACACCGACCGAGTGAATCAAACCGCACGGTACAGCGATTAACACACCGACCGAGTGAATCAAACCGCACGGTACAGGGATTAACACACCCACCGAGTGAATCAAACCGCACGGTACAGGGATTAACACACTGACCGAGTGAATCAAACCGCACGGTACAGCGATTAACACACCGACCGAGTGAATCAAACCGCACGGTACAGGGATTAACACACCGACCGAGTGAATCAAACCGCACGGCACAGCGATTAACACACCGACCGAGTGAATCAAACCGCACGGTACAGGAATTAACACACCGACCGAGTGAATCAAACCGCACGGTACAGGGATTAACACACCGACCAAGTGAATCAAACCGCACGGTACAGCGACTAACACACCGACCGAGTGAATCAAATCGCACGGTACAGGGATTAACACACCGACCGAGTGAATCAAACCGCACGGTACAGGGATTAACACACCGACCGAGTGAATCAAACCGCACGGTACAGGGATTAACACACCGACCGAGTGAATCAAACCGCACGGTACAGGGATTAACACATCGACCGAGTGAATCAAACCGCACGGTACAGGGATTAACACACCGACCGAGTGAATCAAACCGCACGGTACAGGGATTAACACACCGAACGAGTGAATCAAACCGCACGGTACAGGGATTAACACACCGACCGAGTGAATCAAACCGCACGGTACAGGGATTAACACACCGACCGAGTGAATCAAACCGCACGGTACAGCGATTAACACACCGACCGAGTGAATCAAACCGCACGGTACAGGGATTAACACACCGACCGAGTGAATCAAACCGCACGGCACAGGGATTAACACACCGACCGAGTGAATCAAACCGCACGGTACAGGGATTAACGCACCGACCGAGTGAATCAAACCGCACGGTACAGCGATTAACACACCGACCAGATGAATCAAACCGCACGGTACAGCGATTAACACACCGACCGAGTGATTCAAACCGCACGGTACAGGGATTAACACACCGACCGAGTGAATCAAACCGCACGGTACAGGGATTAACACACCGACCGAGTGAATCAAACCGCACGGTACAGGGATTAACACACTGACCGAGTGAATCAAACCGCACGGTACAGCGATTAACACACCGACCGAGTGAATCAAACCGCACGGTACAGGGATTAACACACTGACCGAGTGAATCAAACCGCACGGTACAGGGATTAACACACTGACCGAGTGAATCAAACCGCACGGTACAGGGATTAACACACCGACCGAGTGATTCAAACCGCACGGCACAGCGAGTAACACACCGACCAAGTGAATCAAACCGCACGGTACAGGGATTAACACACCGACCGAGTGAATCAAACCGCACGGTACAGGGATTAACACACCGACCGAGTGAATCAAACCGCACGGTACAGGGATTAACACACTGACCGAGTGAATCAAACCGCACGGTACAGGGATTAACAGACCGACCGAGTGAATCAAACCGCACGGTACAGGGATTAACAGACCGACCGAGTGAATCAAACCGCACGGTACAGGGATTAACACACCGACCGAGTGAATCAAACCGCACGGTACAGGGATTAACACACCGACCGAGTGAATCAAACCGCACGGTACAGGGATTAACACACTGACCGAGTGAATCAAACCGCACGGTACAGCGATTAACACACCGACCGAGTGAATCAAACCGCACGGTACAGGGATTAACACACCGACCGAGTGAATCAAACCGCACGGTACAGGGATTAACAGACCGACCGAGTGAATCAAACCGCACGGTACAGGGATTAACAGACCGACCGAGTGAATCAAACCGCACGGTACAGGGATTAACACACCGACCGAGTGAATCAAACCGCACGGTACAGGGATTAACACACCGACCGAGTGAATCAAACCGCACGGTACAGGGATTAACACACCGACCGAGTGAATCAAACCGCACGGTACAGGGATTAACACACCGACCGAGTGAATCAAACCGCACGGTACAGGGATTAACACACCGACCGAGTGAATCAAACCGCACGGTACAGCGATTAACACACCGACCGAGTGAATCAAACCGCACGGTACAGGGATTAACACACCGACCGAGTGAATCAAACCGCACGGTACAGCGATTAACACACCGACCGAGTGAATCAAACCCCACGGCACAGGGATTAACACACCCACCGAGTGAATCAAACCGCACGGTACAGGGATTAACACACTGACCGAGTGAATCAAACCGCACGGTACAGGGATTAACACACCGACCGAGTGAATCAAACCGCACGGTACAGGGATTAACACACCGACCGGTTGAATCAAACCGCACGGTACAGGGATTAACACACCGACCGAGTGAATCAAACCGCACGGTACAGCGATTAACACACCGACCGAGTGAATCAAACCGCACGGTACAGGGATTAACACACCGACCGAGTGAATCAAACCGCACGGTACAGGGATTAACACACCGACCGAGTGAATCAAACCGCACGGTACAGGGATTAACACACCGACCGAGTGAATCAAACCGCACGGTACAGGGATTAACACACCGACCGAGTGAATCAAACCGCACGGTACAGGGATTAACACACTGACCGAGTGAATCAAACCGCACGGTACAGGGATTAACACACCGACCGAGTGAATCAAACCGCACGGTACAGGGATTAACACACCGACCGGTTGAATCAAACCGCACGGTACAGGGATTAACACACCGACCGAGTGAATCAAACCGCACGGTACAGCGATTAACACACCGACCGAGTGAATCAAACCGCACGGTACAGGGATTAACACACCGACCGAGTGAATCAAACCGCACGGTACAGGGATTAACACACCGACCGGTTGAATCAAACCGCACGGTACAGGGATTAACACACCGACCGAGTGAATCAAACCGCACGGTACAGGGATTAACACACCGACCGAGTGAATCAAACCGCACGGTACAGCGATTAACACACCCACCGAGTGAATCAAACCGCACGGTACAGGGATTAACACACCGACCGAGTGAATCAAACCGCACGGTACAGGGATTAACACACCGACCGGTTGAATCAAACCGCACGGTACAGCGATTAACACACCCACCGAGTGAATCAAACCGCACGGTACAGGGATTAACGCACCGACCGAGTGAATCAAACCGCACGGTACAGCGACTAACACACCGACCGAGTGAATCAAATCGCACGGTACAGGGATTAACACACCGACCGAGTGAATCAAACCGCACGGTACAGGGATTAACACACCGACCGAGTGAATCAAACCGCACGGTACAGGGATTAACACATCGACCGAGTGAATCAAACCGCACGGTACAGGGATTAACACACCGACCGAGTGAATCAAACCGCACGGTACAGGGATTAACACACCGAACGAGTGAATCAAACCGCACGGTACAGGGATTAACACACCGACCGAGTGAATCAATCCGCACGGTACAGCGATTAACACACCGACCGAGTGATTCAAACCGCACGGTACAGGGATTAACACACCGACCGAGTGAATCAAACCGCACGGTACAGCGATTAACACACCGACCGAGTGATTCAAACCGCACGGTACAGGGATTAACACACCGACCGAGTGAATCAAACCGCACGGTACAGCGATTAACACACCGACCGAGTGAATCAAACCGCACGGTACAGGGGTTAACACACCGACCGAGTGAATCAAACCGCACGGCACAGGGATTAACACACCGACCGAGTGAATCAAACCGCACGGTACAGGGATTAACGCACCGACCGAGTGAATCAAACCGCACGGTACAGCGATTAACACACCGACCGAGTGAATCAAACCGCACGGTACAGCGATTAACACACCGACCGAGTGAATCAAACCGCACGGTACAGCGATTAACACACCGACCAGATGAATCAAACCGCACGGTACAGGGATTAACACACCGACCGAGTGAATCAAACCGCACGGTACAGCGATTAACACACCGACCGAGTGAATCAAACCGCACGGTACAGCGATTAACACACCGACCGAGTGAATCAAACCGCACGGTACAGGGATTAACACACCGACCGAGTGAATCAAACCGCACGGCACAGGGATTAACACACCGACCGAGTGAATCAAACCGCACGGTACAGGGATTAACACACCGACCGAGTGAATCAAACCGCACGGCACAGGGATTAACACACCGACCGAGTGAATCAAACCGCACGGCACAGGGATTAACACACCGAGCGAGTGAATCAAACCGCACGGTACAGGGATGAACACACCGACCAAGTGAATCAAACCGCACGGTACAGGGATTAACACACCGACCGGGTGAATCAAACTGCACGGTACAGCGATTAACACACCGACCGAGTGAATCAAACCGCACGGCACAGGGATTAACACACCGAGCGAGTGAATCAAACCGCACGGTACAGGGATGAACACACCGACCAAGTGAATCAAACCGCACGGTACAGGGATTAACACACCGACCGAGTGAATCAAACCGCACGGTACAGGGATTAACACACCGACCGAGTGAATCAAACCGCACGGTACAGGGATTAACACACCGACCGGGTGAATCAAACCGCACGGTACAGCGATTAACACCGACCGAGTGAATCAAACCGCACGGTACAGCGATTAACACACCGACCGAGTGAATCAAACCGCACGGTACAGGGATTAACACACCGACCGAGTGAATCAAACCGCACGGTACAGGGATTAACACACCGACCGAGTGAATCAAACCGCATGGTACAGGGATTAACACACCGACCGAGTGAATCAAACCGCACGGTACAGGGATTAACACACCGACCGAGTGAATCAAACCGCACGGTACAGGGATTAACACACTGACCGAGTGAATCAAACCGCACGGTACAGGGATTAACACACCGACCGAGTGAATCAAACCGCATGGTACAGGGATTAACACACCGACCGAGTGAATCAAACCGCACGGACAGGGATTAACACACCGACCGAGTGAATCAAACCGCACGGCACAGCGATTAACACACCGACCGAGTGAATCAAACCGCACGGACAGGGATTAACACACCGACCGGGTGAATCAAACCGCACGGTACTGGGTTTAACACACCGACCGAGTGAATCAAACCGCACGGTACAGGGATTAACACACCGACCGAGTGAATCAAACCGCACGGTACAGGGATTAACACACCGACCGAGTGAATCAAACCGCACGGTACAGGGATTAACACACCGACCGAGTGAATCAAACCGCACGGCACAGCGATTAACACACCGACCGATAGAATCAAACCGCACGGTGCAGGGATTAACACACCGACCGAGTGAATCAAACCGCACGGCACAGGGATTAACACACCGACCGAGTGAATCAAACCCCACGGTACAGGGATTAACACACCGACCGAGTGAATCAAACCGCACGGTACAGGGATTAACACACCGACCGAGTGAATCAAACTGCACGGTACAGCGATTAACACACCGACCGAGTGAATCAAACCGCACGGTACAGGGATTAACACACCGACCGAGTGAATCAAACCGCACGGTACAGGGATTAACACACCGACCGAGTGAATCAAACCGCACGGTACAGCGATTAACACACCGACCGAGTGAATCAAACCGCACGGTACAGGGATTAACACACCGACCGAGTGAATCAAACCGCACGGTACAGGGATTAACACACCGACCGAGTGCATCAAACCGCACGGTACAGGGATTAACACACCGAACGAGTGAATTAAACCGCACGGTACAGGGATTAACACACCGACCGAGTGAATCAAACCGCACGGTACAGGGATTAACACACCGAACGAGTGAATTAAACCGCACGGTACAGCGATTAACACACCGACCGAGTGAATCAAACCCCACGGTACAGGGATTAACAGACCAAGCGAGTGAATCAAACCGCGTGGTACAGGGATTAACACACCGACCGAGTGAATCAAACCGCACGGTACAGGGATTAACACACCGACCGAGTGAATCAAACCGCACGGTACAGGGATTAACACACCGACCGAGTGAATCAAACCGCGTGGTACAGGGATTAACACACCGACCGAGTGAATCAAACCGCACGGTACAGGGATTAACACACCGACCGAGTGAATCAAACCGCACGGTACAGCGATTAACACACCGACCGAGTGAATCAAACCGCACGGTACAGGGATTAACACACCGACCGAGTGAATCAAACCGCACGGCACAGCGATTAACACACCGACCGAGTGAATCAAACCGCACGGTACAGGGATTAACACACCGAGCGAGTGAATCAAACCGCAACACACCGAGCGAGTGAATCAAACCGCACGGACCGATGAACAACCGCCGTAGATTAACACACCGACCGAGTGAATCAAACCGCACGGTACAGGGATTAACACACCGACCGAGTGAATCAAACCGCACGGTACAGGGATTAACACACCGACCGAATGAATCAAACCGCACGGTACAGGGATTAACACACCGACCGAGTGAATCAAACCGCACGGTACAGGGATTAACACACCGACCGAGTGAATCAAACCTCACGGTACAGGGATTAACACACCGACCGAGTGAATCAAACCGCACGGTACAGGGATTAACACACCGACCGAGTGAATCAAACCGCACGGTACAGCGATTAACACACCGACCGAGTGATTCAAACCGCACGGTACAGGGATTAACACACCGACCGAGTGAATCAAACCGCACGGTACAGCGATTAACACACCGACCGAGTGAATCAAACCGCACGGTACAGGGATTAACACACCGACCGGGTGAATCAAACCGCACGGTACAGGGATTAACACACCGACCGAGTGAATCAAACCGCACGGTACAGGGATTAACACACCGACCGAGTGAATCAAACCGCGCGGCACAGCGATTAACACACCGACCGAGTGAATCAAACCGCACGGTCCAGGGATTAACACACCGAGCGAGTGAATCAAACCGCACGGTACAGGGATTAACACACCGACTGAGTGAATCAAACCGCACGGTACAGCGATTAACACACCGACCGAGTGAATCAAACCGCACGGTACAGCGATTAACACACCGACCGAGTGAATCAAACCGCACGGTACAGGGATTAACACACCGACCGAGTGAATCAAACCGCAGGTACAGCGATTAACACACCGACCGAGTGAATCAAACCGCACGGCACAGGGATTAACACACTGACCGAGTGAATCAAACCGCACGGTACAGGGATTAACACACCGACCGAGTGAATCAAACCGCACGGCACAGGGATTAACACACCGACCGGGTGAATCAAACCGCACGGTACAGGGATTAACACACCGACCGAGTGAATCAAACCGCACGGTACAGGGATTAACACACCGACCGAGTGAATCAAACCGCACGGTACAGCGATTAACACACCGACCGAGTGAATCAAACCGCACGGCACAGGGATTAACACACCGACCGAGTGAATCAAACCGCACGGTACAGCGATTAACAAACCGACCGAGTGAATCAAACCGCACGGTACAGGGATTAACACACCGACCGAGTGAATCAAACCGCACGGTACAGCGATTAACACACCGACCGAGTGAATGAAACCGCACGGTACAGGGATTAACACACCGACCGAGTGAATCAAACCGCACGGTACAGCGATTAACACACCGACCGAGTGAATAAAACCGCACGGTACAGCGATTAACACACTGACCGAGTGAATCAAACCGCACGGTACAGGGATTAACACACCGACCGAGTGAATCAAACCGCACGGTACAGGGATTAACACACCGACCGAGTGAATCAAACCGCACTGTACAGGGATTAACACACCGACCGAGTGAATCAAACCTCACGGTACAGGGATTAACACACCGACCGAGTGAATCAAACCGCACGGTACAGGGATTAACACACCGACCGAGTGAATCAAACCGCACGGTACAGGGATTAACACACCGACCGAGTGAATCAAACCGCACGGTACAGGGATTAACACACCGACCGAGTGAATCAAACCGCACGGTACAGGGATTAACACACCGACCGAGTGAATGAAACCGCACGGTACAGGGATTAACACACCGACCGAGTGAATCAAACCGCACGGCACAGGGATTAACACACCGACCAAGTGAATCAAACCGCACTGTACAGGGATTAACACACCGACCGAGTGAATCAAACCGCACGGTACAGGGATTAACACACCGACCGAGTGAATCAAACCGCACGGTACAGGGATTAACACACCGACCGAGTGAATCAAACCGCACGGTACAGGGATTAACACACCGACCGAGTGAATCAAACCGCACGGTACAGGGATTAACACACCGACCCAGTGAATCAAACCTCACGGTACAGGGATTAACACACCGACCGAGTGAATCAAACCGCACGGTACAGGGATTAACTCACCGTCCGGGTGAATCAAACCGCACTGTACAGGGATTAACACACCGACCGAGTGAATCAAACCGCACGGTACAGGGATTAACACACCGACCGAGTGAATCAAACCGCACGGTACAGCGATTAACACACCGACCGAGTGAATCAAACCGCACGGTACAGGGATTAACTCACCGACCGGGTGAATCAAACCGCACTGTACAGGGATTAACACACCGACCGAGTGAATCAAACCGCACGGACAGGGATTAACACACCGACCGAGTGAATCAAACCGCACGGACAGGGATTAACACACCGACCGAGTGAATCAAACCGCACGGTACAGGGATTAACACACCGACCGAGTGAATCAAACCGCACGGCACAGCGATTAACACACCGACCGAGTGAATCAAACCGCACGGTACAGCGATTAACACACCGACCGAGTGAATCAAACCGCACGGTACAGGGATTAACACACCGACCGAGTGAATCAAACCGCACGGTACAGGGATTAACACACCGACCGAGTGAATCAAACCGCACGGTACAGGGATTAACACACCGACCGAGTGAATCAAACCGCACGGACAGGGATTAACACACCGACCGAGTGAATCAAACCGCACGGACAGGGATTAACACACCGACCGAGTGAATCAAACCGCACGGTACAGGGATTAACACACCGACCGAGTGAATCAAACCGCACGGTACAGGGATTAACACACCGACCGAGTGAATCAAACCGCAGGTACAGCGATTAACACACCGACCGAGTGAATCAAACCGCACGGCACAGGGATTAACACACTGACCGAGTGAATCAAACCGCACGGTACTGGGATTAACACACCGACCGAGTGAATCAAACCGCACGGCACAGGGATTAACACACCGACCGGGTGAATCAAACCGCACGGTACAGGGATTAACACACTGACCGAGTGAATCAAACCGCACGGTACAGGGATTAACACACCGACCGAGTGAATCAAACCGCACGGTACAGCGATTAACACACCGACCGAGTGAATCAAACCGCACGGCACAGGGATTAACACACCGACCGAGTGAATCAAACCGCACGGTACAGCGATTAACACACCGACCGAGTGAATCAAACCGCACGGTACAGGGATTAACACACCGACCGAGTGAATCAAACCGCACGGTACAGGGATTAACACACCGACCGAGTGAATCAAACCGCACGGCACAGGGATTAACACACCGACCGAGTGAATCAAACCGCACGGTACAGCGATTAACACACCGACCGAGTGAATCAAACCGCACGGCACAGGGATTAACACACCGACCGAGTGAATCAATCCGCACGGTACAGGGATTAACACACCGACCGAGTGAATCAAACCGCACGGTACAGGGATTAACACACCGACCGAGTGAATCAAACCGCACGGTACAGGGATTAACACACCGACCGGGTGAATCAAACCGCACGGCACAGGGATTAATACACCGACCGGGTGAATCAAACCGCACGGTACAGGGATTAACACACCGACCGAGTGAATCAAACCGCACGGTACAGGGATTAACACACCGACCGAGTGAATGAAACCGCACGGTACAGGGATTAACACACCGACCGAGTGAATCAAACCGCACGGCACAGCGATTAACACACCGACCGAGTGAATGAAACCGCACGGTACAGGGATTAACACACCGACCGAGTGAATCAAACCGCACGGCACAGCGATTAACACACCGACCGAGTGAATCAAACCGCACGGCACAGGGATTAATACACCGACCGGGTGAATCAAACCGCACGGTACAGGGATTAACACACCGACCGAGTGAATTAAACCGCACGGTACAGCGATTAACACACCGACCGAGTGAATCAAACCCCACGGTACAGGGATTAACAGACCAAGCGAGTGAATCAAACCGCACGGCACAGCGATTAACACACCGACCGAGTGAATCAAACCGCACGGCACAGCGATTAACACACCGACCGAGTGAATGAAACCGCACGGCACAGGGATTAACACACCGACCGAGTGGATCAAACCCCACGGTACAGGGATTAACACACCGACCGAGTGAATCAAACCGCACGGTACAGGGATTAACAGACCAAGCGAGTGAATCAAACCGCACGGCACAGCGATTAACACACCGACCGAGTGAATCAAACCGCACGGCACAGCGATTAACACACCGACCGAGTGAATGAAACCGCACGGCACAGGGATTAACACACCGACCGAGTGGATCAAACCCCACGGTACAGGGATTAACACACCGACCGAGTGAATCAAACCGCACGGTACAGGGATTAACACACCGACCGAGTGAATCAAACTGCACGGTACAGCGATTAACACACCGACCGAGTGAATCAAACCGCACGGTACAGGGATTAACACACCGACCGAGTGAATCAAACCGCACGGTACAGGGATTAACACACTGACCGAGTGAATCAAACCGCACGGTACAGGGATTAACACACCGACCGAGTGAATCAAACCGCACGGTACAGCGATTAACACACCGACCGAGTGAATCAAACCGCACAGTACAGGGATTAACACACCGACCGAGTGAATCAAACCGCACGGTACAGGGATTAACACACCGACCGAGTGCATCAAACCGCACGGCACAGGGATTAACACACCGACCGAGTGAATCAAACCGCACGGTACAGGGATTAACACACCGAACGAGTGAATTAAACCGCACGGTACAGCGATTAACACACCGACCGAGTGAATCAAACCCCACGGTACAGGGATTAACAGACCAAGCGAGTGAATCAAACCGCGTGGTACAGGGATTAACACACCGACCGAGTGAATCAAACCGCACGGTACAGGGATTAACACACCGACCGAGTGAATCAAACCGCACGGTACAGGGATTAACACACCGACCGAGTGATTCAAACCGCACGGTACAGGGATTAACACACCGACCGAGTGAATCAAACCGCACGGTACAGCGATTAACACACCGACCGAGTGAATCAAATCGCACGGTACAGGGATTAACACACCGACCGGGTGAATCAAATCGCACGGTACAGGGATTAACACACCGACCGAGTGAATCAAACCGCACGGTACAGGGATTAACACACCGACCGAGTGAATCAAACCGCACGGTACAGGGATTAACACACCGACCGAGTGAATCAAACCGCGCGGCACAGCGATTAACACACCGACCGAGTGAATCAAACCGCACGGTCCAGGGATTAACACACCGAGCGAGTGAATCAAACCGCACGGTACAGGGATTAACACACCGACCGAGTGAATCAAACCGCACGGTACAGCGATTAACACACCGACCGAGTGAATCAAACCGCACGGTACAGCGATTAACACACCGACCGAGTGAATCAAACCGCACGGTACAGGGATTAACACACCGACCGAGTGAATCAAACCGCAGGTACAGCGATTAACACACCGACCGAGTGAATCAAACCGCACGGCACAGGGATTAACACACTGACCGAGTGAATCAAACCGCATGGTACAGGGATTAACACACCGACCGAGTGAATCAAACCGCACGGTACAGGGATTAACACACCGACCGAGTGAATCAAACCGCACGGTACAGCGATTAACACACCGACCGAGTGAATCAAACCGCACGGCACAGGGATTAACACACCGACCGAGTGAATCAAACCGCACGGTACAGCGATTAACAAACCGACCGAGTGAATCAAACCGCACGGTACAGGGATTAACACACCGACCGAGTGAATCAAACCGCACGGTACAGGGATTAACACACGGACCGAGTGAATCAAACCGCACGGTACAGGGATTAACTCACCGTCCGAGTGAATCAAACCGCATGGTACAGGGATTAACACACCGACCGAGTGAATCAAACCGCACGGCACAGGGATTAACACACTGACCGAGTGAATCAAACCGCATGGTACAGGGATTAACACACCGACCGAGTGAATCAAACCGCACGGTACAGGGATTAACACACCGACCGAGTGAATCAAACCGCACGGTACAGCGATTAACACACCGACCGAGTGAATCAAACCGCACGGCACAGGGATTAACACACCGACCGAGTGAATCAAACCGCACGGTACAGCGATTAACAAACCGACCGAGTGAATCAAACCGCACGGTACAGGGATTAACACACCGACCGAGTGAATCAAACCGCACGGTACAGGGATTAACACACCGACCGAGTGAATCAAACCGCACGGTACAGCGATTAACACACCGACCGAGTGAATCAAACCGCACGGTACAGCGATTAACACACCGACCGAGTGAATGAAACCGCACGGTACAGGGATTAACACACCGACCGAGTGAATCAAACCGCACGGTACAGCGATTAACACACCGACCGAGTGAATAAAACCGCACGGTACAGCGATTAACACACTGACCGAGTGAATCAAACCGCACGGTACAGGGATTAACACACCGACCGAGTGAATCAAACCGCACGGTACAGGGATTAACACACCGACCGAGTGAATCAAACCGCACTGTACAGGGATTAACACACCGACCGAGTGAATCAAACCTCACGGTACAGGGATTAACACACCGACCGAGTGAATCAAACCGCACGGTACAGGGATTAACACACCGACCGAGTGAATCAAACCGCACGGTACAGGGATTAACACACCGACCGAGTGAATCAAACCGCACGGTACAGGGATTAACACACCGACCGAGTGAATCAAACCGCACGGTACAGGGGTTAACACACCGACCGAGTGAATCAAACCGCACGGTACAGGGATTAACACACCGACCGAGTGAATCAAACCGCACGGTACAGGGATTAACACACCGACCGAGTGAATCAAACCGCACGGTACAGGGATTAACACACCGACCGAATGAATCAAACCGCACGGTACAGGGATTAACACACCGACCGAGTGAATCAAACCGCACGGTACAGGGATTAACACACCGACCGAGTGAATCAAACCGCACGGTACAGGGATTAACACACCGACCGAGTGAATCAAACCGCACGGTACAGGGATTAACACACCGACCGAGTGAATCAAACCGCACGGTACAGGGATTAACACACCGACCGAGTGAATCAAACCGCACGGTACAGCGATTAACACACTGACCGGGTGAATCAAACCGCACGGTACAGCGATTAACACACCGACCGAGTGAATCAAACCGCACGGTACAGGGATTAACACACCGACCGAGTGAATCAAACCGCACGGCACAGCGATTAACACACCGACCGAGTGAATCAAACCGCACGGTACAGGGATTAACACACCGACCGAGTGAATCAAACCGCACGGTACAGGGATTAACACACCGACCGAGTGAATGAAACCGCACGGTACAGGGATTAACACACTGACGGAGTGAATCAAACCGCACGGTACAGCGATTAACACACCGACCGAGTGAATCAAACCGCACGGTACAGGGATTAACACACTGACCGAGTGAATCAAACCGCACGGCACAGGGATTAACACACCGACCGAGTGAATCAAACCGCACGGTACAGCGATTAACACACTGACCGAGTGAATCAAACCGCACGGCACAGGGATTAACACACTGACCGAGTGAATCAAACCGCACGGTACAGCGATTAACACACTGACCGGGTGAATCAAACCGCACGGTACAGCGATTAACACACCGACCGAGTGAATCAAACCGCACGGTACAGGGATTAACACACCGACCGAGTGAATCAAACCGCACGGCACAGCGATTAACACACCGACCGAGTGAATCAAACCGCACGGTACAGGGATTAACACACCGACCGAGTGAATCAAACCGCACGGTACAGGGATTAACACACCGACCGAGTGAATGAAACCGCACGGTACAGGGATTAACACACCGACCGAGTGAATCAAACCGCACGGCACAGGGATTAACACACCGACCGAGTGAATCAAACCGCACTGTACAGGGATTAACACACCGACCGAGTGAATCAAACCGCACGGTACAGGGATTAACACACCGACCGAGTGAATCAAACCGCACGGTACAGGGATTAACACACCGACCGAGTGAATCAAACCTCACGGTACAGCGATTAACACACCGACCGAGTGAATCAAACCGCACGGTACAGGGATTAACTCACCGTCCGGGTGAATCAAACCGCACTGTACAGGGATTAACTCACCGACCGGGTGAATCAAACCGCACTGTACAGGGATTAACACACCGACCGAGTGAATCAAACCGCACGGTACAGGGATTAACTCACCGACCGAGTGAATCAAACCGCACGGTACAGCGATTAACACACCGACCGAGTGAATCAAACCGCACGGCACAGGGATTAACACACCGACCGAGTGAATCAAACCGCACTGTACAGGGATTAACACACCGACCGAGTGAATCAAACCGCACGGTACAGCGATTAACACACCGACCGAGTGAATCAAACCGCACGGTACAGGGATTAACACACCGACCGAGTGAATCAAACCGCACTGTACAGGGATTAACACACCGACCGAGTGAATCAAACCGCACGGTACAGGGATTAACTCACCGACCGAGTGAATCAAAACGCACGGTACAGCGATTAACACACCGACCGAGTGAATCAAACCGCACGGCACAGGGATTAACACACCGACCGAGTGAATCAAACCGCACTGTACAGGGATTAACACACCGACCGAGTGAATCAAACCGCACGGTACAGCGATTAACACACCGACCGAGTGAATCAAACCGCACGGTACAGGGATTAACACACCGACCGAGTGAATCAAACCGCACGGTACAGGGATTAACACACCGACCGAGTGAATCAAACCGCACGGTACAGCGATTAACACACCGACCGAGTGAATCAAACCGCACGGTACAGGGATTAACACACCGACCGAGTGAATCAAACCGCACGGTACAGCGATTAACACACCGACCGAGTGAATCAAACCGCACTGTACAGGGATTAACACACCGACCGAGTGAATCAAACCGCACGGTACAGCGATTAACACACCGACCGAGTGAATCAAACCGCACGGTACAGGGATTAACACACCGACCGAGTGAATCAAACCGCACTGTACAGGGATTAACACACCGACCGAGTGAATCAAACCGCACGGTACAGCGATTAACACACCGACCGAGTGAATCAAACCGCACGGTACAGCGATTAACACACCGACCGAGTGAATCAAACCGCACGGTACAGGGATTAACACACCGACCGAGTGAATCAAACCGCACGGTACAGGGATTAACACACCGACCGAGTGAATCAAACCGCACGGTACAGGGATTAACACACCGACCGAGTGAATCAAACCGCACGGTACAGGGATTAACACACCGACCGAGTGAATCAAACCGCACGGTACAGCGATTAACACACCGACCGAGTGAATCAAACCGAACGGTACAGGGATTAATACACCGACCGAGTGAATCAAACCGCACGGTACAGCGATTAACACACCGACCGAGTGAATCAAACCGCACGGTACAGCGATTAACACACCGACCGAGTGAATCAAACCGCACGGTACAGCGATTAACACACCGACCGAGTGAATCAAACCGCACGGTACAGCGATTAACACACCGACCGAGTGAATCAAACCGCACGGTACAGCGATTAACACACCGACCAGATGAATCAAACCGCACGGTACAGGGATTAACACACCGACCGAGTGAATCAAACCGCACGGACAGGGATTAACACACCGACCGAGTGAATCAAACCGCACGGTACAGGGATTAACACACCGACCGAGTGAATCAAACCGCACAGTACAGGGATTAACACACCGACCGAGTGAATCAAACCCCACGGTACAGCGATTAACACACCGACCGAGTGAATCAAACCGCACGGTACAGGGATTAACACACCGACCGAGTGAATCAAACCGCACGGTACAGGGATTAACACACCGACCGAGTGAATCAAACCGCACGGTACAGCGATTAACACACCGACCGAGTGAATCAAACCGCACGGTACAGGGATTAACACACCGACCAGATGAATCAAACCGCACGGTACAGGGATTAACACACCGACCGAGTGAATCAAACCGCACGGCACAGGGATTAACACACCGACCGAGTGAATCAAACCGCACGGTACAGCGATTAACACACCGACCGAGTGAATCAAACCGCACGGCACAGGGATTAACACACCGAGCGAGTGAATCAAACCGCACGGTACAGGGATGAACACACCGACCAAGTGAATCAAACCGCACGGTACAGGGATTAACACACCGACCGGGTGAATCAAACCGCACGGTACAGCGATTAACACACCGACCGAGTGAATCAAACCGCACGGTACAGGGATTAACACACCGACCGAGTGAATCAAACTGCACGGTACAGGGATTAACACACCGACCGAGTGAATCAAACCGCACGGACAGGGATTAACACACCGACCGAGTGAATCAAACCGCACGGACAGGGATTAACACACCGACCGAGTGAATCAAACCGCACGGTACAGGGATTAACACACCGACCGAGTGAATCAAACCGCACGGTACAGGGATTAACACACCGACCGAGTGAATCAAACCGCAGGTACAGCGATTAACACACCGACCGAGTGAATCAAACCGCACGGCACAGGGATTAACACACTGACCGAGTGAATCAAACCGCACGGTACTGGGATTAACACACCGACCGAGTGAATCAAACCGCACGGCACAGGGATTAACACACCGACCGGGTGAATCAAACCGCACGGTACAGGGATTAACACACTGACCGAGTGAATCAAACCGCACGGTACAGGGATTAACACACCGACCGAGTGAATCAAACCGCACGGTACAGCGATTAACACACCGACCGAGTGAATCAAACCGCACGGCACAGGGATTAACACACCGACCGAGTGAATCAAACCGCACGGTACAGCGATTAACACACCGACCGAGTGAATCAAACCGCACGGTACAGGGATTAACACACCGACCGGGTGAATCAAACCGCACGGTACAGGGATTAACACACCGACCGAGTGAATCAAACCGCACGGTACAGGGATTAACACACCGACCGGGTGAATCAAACCGCACGGTACAGGGATTAACACACCGACCGAGTGAATCAAACCGCACGGTACAGCGATTAACACACCGACCGAGTGAATCAATCCGCACGGTACAGGGATTAACACACCGACCGAGTGAATCAAACCGCACGGCACAGCGATTAACACACCGACCGATAGAATCAAACCGCACGGTGCAGGGATTAACACACCGACCGAGTGAATCAAACCGCACGGCACAGGGATTAACACACCGACCGAGTGAATCAAACCGCACGGTACAGGGATTAACACACCGACCGAGTGAATCAAACCGCACGGCACAGGGATTAACACACCGACCGAGTGAATCAAACCGCACGGTACAGCGATTAACACACCGACCGAGTGAATCAAACCGCACGGCACAGGGATTAACACACCGACCGAGTGAATCAAACCGCACGGTACAGGGATTAACACACCGACCGAGTGAATCAAACCGCACGGTACAGGGATTAACACACCGACCGAGTGAATGAAACCGCACGGTACAGGGATTAACACACTGACGGAGTGAATCAAACCGCACGGTACAGCGATTAACACACCGACCGAGTGAATCAAACCGCACGGTACAGGGATTAACACACTGACCGAGTGAATCAAACCGCACGGCACAGGGATTAACACACCGACCGAGTGAATCAAACCGCACGGTACAGCGATTAACACACTGACCGAGTGAATCAAACCGCACGGCACAGGGATTAACACACTGACCGAGTGAATCAAACCGCACGGTACAGCGATTAACACACTGACCGGGTGAATCAAACCGCACGGTACAGCGATTAACACACCGACCGAGTGAATCAAACCGCACGGTACAGGGATTAACACACCGACCGAGTGAATCAAACCGCACGGCACAGCGATTAACACACCGACCGAGTGAATCAAACCGCACGGTACAGGGATTAACACACCGACCGAGTGAATCAAACCGCACGGTACAGGGATTAACACACCGACCGAGTGAATGAAACCGCACGGTACAGGGATTAACACACCGACCGAGTGAATCAAACCGCACGGCACAGGGATTAACACACCGACCGAGTGAATCAAACCGCACTGTACAGGGATTAACACACCGACCGAGTGAATCAAACCGCACGGTACAGGGATTAACACACCGACCGAGTGAATCAAACCGCACGGTACAGGGATTAACACACCGACCGAGTGAATCAAACCTCACGGTACAGCGATTAACACACCGACCGAGTGAATCAAACCGCACGGTACAGGGATTAACTCACCGTCCGGGTGAATCAAACCGCACTGTACAGGGATTAACTCACCGACCGGGTGAATCAAACCGCACTGTACAGGGATTAACACACCGACCGAGTGAATCAAACCGCACGGTACAGGGATTAACTCACCGACCGAGTGAATCAAACCGCACGGTACAGCGATTAACACACCGACCGAGTGAATCAAACCGCACGGCACAGGGATTAACACACCGACCGAGTGAATCAAACCGCACTGTACAGGGATTAACACACCGACCGAGTGAATCAAACCGCACGGTACAGCGATTAACACACCGACCGAGTGAATCAAACCGCACGGTACAGGGATTAACACACCGACCGAGTGAATCAAACCGCACTGTACAGGGATTAACACACCGACCGAGTGAATCAAACCGCACGGTACAGGGATTAACTCACCGACCGAGTGAATCAAAACGCACGGTACAGCGATTAACACACCGACCGAGTGAATCAAACCGCACGGCACAGGGATTAACACACCGACCGAGTGAATCAAACCGCACTGTACAGGGATTAACACACCGACCGAGTGAATCAAACCGCACGGTACAGCGATTAACACACCGACCGAGTGAATCAAACCGCACGGTACAGGGATTAACACACCGACCGAGTGAATCAAACCGCACGGTACAGGGATTAACACACCGACCGAGTGAATCAAACCGCACGGTACAGCGATTAACACACCGACCGAGTGAATCAAACCGCACGGTACAGGGATTAACACACCGACCGAGTGAATCAAACCGCACGGTACAGCGATTAACACACCGACCGAGTGAATCAAACCGCACTGTACAGGGATTAACACACCGACCGAGTGAATCAAACCGCACGGTACAGCGATTAACACACCGACCGAGTGAATCAAACCGCACGGTACAGGGATTAACACACCGACCGAGTGAATCAAACCGCACTGTACAGGGATTAACACACCGACCGAGTGAATCAAACCGCACGGTACAGCGATTAACACACCGACCGAGTGAATCAAACCGCACGGTACAGCGATTAACACACCGACCGAGTGAATCAAACCGCACGGTACAGGGATTAACACACCGACCGAGTGAATCAAACCGCACGGTACAGGGATTAACACACCGACCGAGTGAATCAAACCGCACGGTACAGGGATTAACACACCGACCGAGTGAATCAAACCGCACGGTACAGGGATTAACACACCGACCGAGTGAATCAAACCGCACGGTACAGCGATTAACACACCGACCGAGTGAATCAAACCGAACGGTACAGGGATTAATACACCGACCGAGTGAATCAAACCGCACGGTACAGCGATTAACACACCGACCGAGTGAATCAAACCGCACGGTACAGCGATTAACACACCGACCGAGTGAATCAAACCGCACGGTACAGCGATTAACACACCGACCGAGTGAATCAAACCGCACGGTACAGCGATTAACACACCGACCGAGTGAATCAAACCGCACGGTACAGCGATTAACACACCGACCAGATGAATCAAACCGCACGGTACAGGGATTAACACACCGACCGAGTGAATCAAACCGCACGGACAGGGATTAACACACCGACCGAGTGAATCAAACCGCACGGTACAGGGATTAACACACCGACCGAGTGAATCAAACCGCACAGTACAGGGATTAACACACCGACCGAGTGAATCAAACCCCACGGTACAGCGATTAACACACCGACCGAGTGAATCAAACCGCACGGTACAGGGATTAACACACCGACCGAGTGAATCAAACCGCACGGTACAGGGATTAACACACCGACCGAGTGAATCAAACCGCACGGTACAGCGATTAACACACCGACCGAGTGAATCAAACCGCACGGTACAGGGATTAACACACCGACCAGATGAATCAAACCGCACGGTACAGGGATTAACACACCGACCGAGTGAATCAAACCGCACGGCACAGGGATTAACACACCGACCGAGTGAATCAAACCGCACGGTACAGCGATTAACACACCGACCGAGTGAATCAAACCGCACGGCACAGGGATTAACACACCGAGCGAGTGAATCAAACCGCACGGTACAGGGATGAACACACCGACCAAGTGAATCAAACCGCACGGTACAGGGATTAACACACCGACCGGGTGAATCAAACCGCACGGTACAGCGATTAACACACCGACCGAGTGAATCAAACCGCACGGTACAGGGATTAACACACCGACCGAGTGAATCAAACTGCACGGTACAGGGATTAACACACCGACCGAGTGAATCAAACCGCACGGACAGGGATTAACACACCGACCGAGTGAATCAAACCGCACGGACAGGGATTAACACACCGACCGAGTGAATCAAACCGCACGGTACAGGGATTAACACACCGACCGAGTGAATCAAACCGCACGGTACAGGGATTAACACACCGACCGAGTGAATCAAACCGCAGGTACAGCGATTAACACACCGACCGAGTGAATCAAACCGCACGGCACAGGGATTAACACACTGACCGAGTGAATCAAACCGCACGGTACTGGGATTAACACACCGACCGAGTGAATCAAACCGCACGGCACAGGGATTAACACACCGACCGGGTGAATCAAACCGCACGGTACAGGGATTAACACACTGACCGAGTGAATCAAACCGCACGGTACAGGGATTAACACACCGACCGAGTGAATCAAACCGCACGGTACAGCGATTAACACACCGACCGAGTGAATCAAACCGCACGGCACAGGGATTAACACACCGACCGAGTGAATCAAACCGCACGGTACAGCGATTAACACACCGACCGAGTGAATCAAACCGCACGGTACAGGGATTAACACACCGACCGGGTGAATCAAACCGCACGGTACAGGGATTAACACACCGACCGAGTGAATCAAACCGCACGGTACAGGGATTAACACACCGACCGGGTGAATCAAACCGCACGGTACAGGGATTAACACACCGACCGAGTGAATCAAACCGCACGGTACAGCGATTAACACACCGACCGAGTGAATCAATCCGCACGGTACAGGGATTAACACACCGACCGAGTGAATCAAACCGCACGGCACAGCGATTAACACACCGACCGATAGAATCAAACCGCACGGTGCAGGGATTAACACACCGACCGAGTGAATCAAACCGCACGGCACAGGGATTAACACACCGACCGAGTGAATCAAACCGCACGGTACAGGGATTAACACACCGACCGAGTGAATCAAACCGCACGGCACAGGGATTAACACACCGACCGAGTGAATCAAACCGCACGGTACAGCGATTAACACACCGACCGAGTGAATCAAACCGCACGGCACAGGGATTAACACACCGACCGAGTGAATCAAACCGCACGGTACAGCGATTAACACACCGACCGAGTGAATCAAACCGCACGGTACAGGGATTAACACACCGACCGAGTGAATCAAACCCCACGGTACAGGGATTAACACACCGACCGAGTGAATCAAACCGCACGGTACAGGGATTAACACACCGACCGAGTGAATCAAACCGCACGGTACAGGGATTAACACACCGACCGAGTGAATCAAACCGCACGGTACAGCGATTAACACACCGACCGAGTGAATCAAACCGCACGGTACAGGGATTAACACACCGACCGAGTGAATCAAACCGCACGGTACAGCGATTAACACACCGACCGAGTGAATCAAACCGCACAGTACAGGGATTAACACACCGACCGAGTGAATCAAACCGCACGGTACAGGGATTAACACACCGACCGAGTGCATCAAACCGCACGGCACAGGGATTAACACACCGACCGAGTGAATCAAACCGCACGGTACAGGGATTAACACACCGAACGAGTGAATTAAACCGCACGGTACAGCGATTAACACACCGACCGAGTGAATCAAACCCCACGGTACAGGGATTAACAGACCAAGCGAGTGAATCAAACCGCACGGTACAGGGATTAACACACCGACCGAGTGAATCAAACCGCACGGTACAGGGATTAACACACCGACCGAGTGAATCAAACCGCACGGTACAGGGATTAACACACCGACCGAGTGAATCAAACCGCACGGTACAGGGATTAACACACCGACCGAGTGAATCAAACCGCACGGTACAGGGATTAACACACCGACCGAGTGAATCAAACCGCGTGGTACAGGGATTAACACACCGACCGAGTGAATCAAACCGCACGGTACAGGGATTAACACACCGACCGAGTGAATCAAACCGCACGGTACAGGGATTAACACACCGACCGAGTGAATCAAACCGCACGGTACAGCGATTAACACACCGACCGAGTGAATCAAACCGAACGGTACAGGGATTAATACACCGACCGAGTGAATCAAACCGCACGGTACAGCGATTAACACACCGACCGAGTGAATCAAACCGCACGGTACAGCGATTAACACACCGACCGAGTGAATCAAACCGCACGGTACAGCGATTAACACACCGACCGAGTGAATCAAACCGCACGGTACAGCGATTAACACACCGACCGAGTGAATCAAACCGCACGGTACAGCGATTAACACACCGACCAGATGAATCAAACCGCACGGTACAGGGATTAACACACCGACCGAGTGAATCAAACCGCACGGACAGGGATTAACACACCGACCGAGTGAATCAAACCGCACGGTACAGGGATTAACACACCGACCGAGTGAATCAAACCGCACGGTACAGCGATTAACACACCGACCGAGTGAATCAAACCGCACGGTACAGGGATTAACACACCGACCGAGTGAATCAAACCGCACGGTACAGGGATTAACACACCGACCGAGTGAATCAAACCGCACGGTACAGCGATTAACACACCGACCGAGTGAATCAAACCGCACGGTACAGGGATTAACACACCGACCAGATGAATCAAACCGCACGGTACAGGGATTAACACACCGACCGAGTGAATCAAACCGCACGGCACAGGGATTAACACACCGACCGAGTGAATCAAACCGCACGGTACAGCGATTAACACACCGACCGAGTGAATCAAACCGCACGGCACAGGGATTAACACACCGACCGAGTGAATCAAACCGCACGGTACAGCGATTAACACACCGACCGAGTGAATCAAACCGCACGGCACAGGGATTAACACACCGACCGAGTGAATCAAACCGCACGGTACAGCGATTAACACACCGACCGAGTGAATCAAACCGCACGGTACAGGGATTAACACACCGACCGGGTGAATCAAACCGCACGGTACAGGGATTAACACACTGACCGAGTGAATCAAACCGCACGGTACAGGGATTAACACACCGACCGAGTGAATCAAACCGCACGGTACAGCGATTAAACCGCACGGTACAGGGATTAACAACGCCCGGTACAGGGATTAACACACCGACCGAGTGAATCAAACCGCACGGTACAGGCGATTAACACACCGACCGAGTGAATCAAACCGCACGGTACAGGCGATTAACACACCGACCGAGTGAATCAAACCGCACGGTACAGGGATTAACACACCGACCGAGTGAATCAAACCGCACGGTCACAGCGATTAACACACCGACCGAGTGAATCAAACCGCACGGTACAGGGATTAACACACCGACCGAGTGAATCAAACCGCACGGCACAGGATTAACACACCGACCGAGTGAATCAAACCGCACGGTACAGGGATTAACACACCGACCGAGTGAATCAAACCGCACGGTACAGGGATTAACACACCGACCGAGTGAATCAAACCGCACGGTACAGGGATTAACCACACCGACCGAGTGAATCAAACCGCACGGTACAGGGATTAACACACCGACCGAGTGAATCAAACCGCACGGTACAGCGATTAACACACCGACCGAGTGAATCAAACCGCACGGTACAGGATTAACACACCGACCGAGTGAATCAAACCGCACGGTACAGGATTAACACACCGACCGAGTGAATCAAACCGCACGGTACAGCGATTAACACACCGACCGAGTGAATCAAACCGCACGGTACAGGGATTAACACACCGACCGAGTGAATCAAACCGCACGGTACAGGGATTAACACACCGACCGAGTGAATCAAACCGCACGGTACAGGGATTAACACACCGACCGAGTGAATCAAACCGCACGGTACAGGGATTAACACACCGACCGAGTGAATCAAACCGCACGGTACAGGGATTAACACACCGACCGAGTGAATCAAACCGCACGGTACAGGATTAACACACCGACCGAGTGAATCAAACCGCACGGTACAGGGATTAACACACCGACGAGTGAATCAAACCGCACGGTACAGGGATTAACACACCGACCGAGTGAATCAAACCGCACGGTACAGGGATTAACACACCGACCGAGGTGAATCAAACCGCACGGTACAGCGATTAACACACCGACCGAGTGAATCAAACCGCACGGTACAGCGATTAACACACCGACCGAGTGAATCAAACCGCACGGTACAGGGATTAACACACCGACCGAGTGAATCAAACCGCACGGTACAGCGATTAACACACCGACCGAGTGAATCAAACCGCACGGTACAGGGATTAACACACCGACCGAGTGAATCAAACCGCACGGTACAGCGATTAACACACCGACCGAGTGAATCAAACCGCACGGTACAGGGATTAACACACGACCGAGTGAATCAAACCGCACGGTACAGCGATTAACACACCGACCGAGTGAATCAAACCGCACAGTACAGGGATTAACACACCGACCGAGTGAATCAAACCGCACGGTACAGGGATTAACACACCGACCGAGTGCATCAAACCGCACGGCACAGGGATTAACACACCGACCGAGTGAATCAAACCGCACGGTACAGGGATTAACACACCGAACGAGTGAATTAAACCGCACGGTACAGCGATTAACACACCGACCGAGTGAATCAAACCCCACGGTACAGGGATTAACACACCGACCGAGTGAATCAAACCGCACGGTACAGGGATTAACAGACCAAGCGAGTGAATCAAACCGCGTGGTACAGGGATTAACACACCGACCGAGTGAATCAAACCGCACGGTACAGGGATTAACAGACCAAGCGAGTGAAT
This sequence comes from Scyliorhinus torazame, assembly GCF_047496885.1. Taxonomy (NCBI): domain Eukaryota; kingdom Metazoa; phylum Chordata; class Chondrichthyes; order Carcharhiniformes; family Scyliorhinidae; genus Scyliorhinus; species Scyliorhinus torazame. The sequence goes on along the minus strand of NC_092721.1, from coordinate 212,046,737 downwards.
CAAACCGCGTGGTACAGGGATTAACACACCGACCGAGTGAATCAAACCGCACGGTACAGGGATTAACACACCGACCGAGTGAATCAAACCGCACGGTACAGGGATTAACACACGACCGAGTGAATCAAACCGCGTGGTACAGGGATTAACACACCGACCGAGTGAATCAAACCGCACGGTACAGGGATTAACACACCGACCGAGTGAATCAAACCGCACGGTACAGGGATTAACACACCGACCGAGTGAATCAAACCGCACGGCACAGCGATTAACACACCGACCGAGTGAATCAAACCGCACGGTACAGGGATTAACACACCGAGCGAGTGAATCAAACCGCACGGTACAGCGATTAACACACCGACCGAGTGAATCAAACCGCACGGTACAGGGATTAACACACCGACCGAGTGAATCAAACCTCACGGTACAGGGATTAACACACCGACCGAGTGAATCAAACCGCACGGTACAGGGATTAACACACCGACCGAATGAATCAAACCGCACGGTACAGGGATTAACACACCGACCGAGTGAATCAAACCGCACGGTACAGGGATTAACACACCGACCGAGTGAATCAAACCTCACGGTACAGGGATTAACACACCGACCGAGTGAATCAAACCGCACGGTACAGGGATTAACACACCGACCGAGTGAATCAAACCGCACGGTACAGCGATTAACACACCGACCGAGTGATTCAAACCGCACGGTACAGGGATTAACACACCGACCGAGTGAATCAAACCGCACGGTACAGCGATTAACACACCGACCGAGTGAATCAAATCGCACGGTACAGGGATTAACACACCGACCGGGTGAATCAAATCGCACGGTACAGGGATTAACACACCGACCGAGTGAATCAAACCGCACGGTACAGGGATTAACACACCGACCGAGTGAATCAAACCGCACGGTACAGGGATTAACACACCGACCGAGTGAATCAAACCGCACGGTACAGCGATTAACACACCGACCGAGTGAATCAAACCGCACGGTACAGGGATTAACACACCGACCAGATGAATCAAACCGCACGGTACAGGGATTAACACACCGACCGAGTGAATCAAACCGCACGGCACAGGGATTAACACACCGACCGAGTGAATCAAACCGCACGGTACAGCGATTAACACACCGACCGAGTGAATCAAACCGCACGGCACAGGGATTAACACACCGACCGAGTGAATCAAACCGCACGGTACAGCGATTAACACACCGACCGAGTGAATCAAACCGCACGGCACAGGGATTAACACACCGACCGAGTGAATCAAACCGCACGGTACAGCGATTAACACACCGACCGAGTGAATCAAACCGCACGGTACAGGGATTAACACACCGACCGGGTGAATCAAACCGCACGGTACAGGGATTAACACACTGACCGAGTGAATCAAACCGCACGGTACAGGGATTAACACACCGACCGAGTGAATCAAACCGCACGGTACAGCGATTAACACACCGACCGAGTGAATCAAACCGCACGGCACAGGGATTAACACACCGACCGAGTGAATCAAACCGCACGGTACAGCGATTAACACACCGACCGAGTGAATCAAACCGCACGGTACAGGGATTAACACACCGACCGAGTGAATCAAACCGCACGGTACAGGGATTAACACACCGACCGAGTGAATCAATCCGCACGGCACAGCGATTAACACACCGACCGAGTGAATCAAACCGCACGGTACAGGGATTAACACACCGACCGAGTGAATCAAACCGCACGGCACAGCGATTAACACACCGACCGAGTGAATCAAACCGCACGGTACAGGGATTAACACACCGACCGAGTGAATCAAACCGCACGGTACAGGGATTAACACACCGACCGAGTGAATCAAACCGCACGGTACAGGGATTAACACACCGACCGAGTGAATCAAACCGCACGGTACAGGGATTAACACACCGACCGAGTGAATCAAACCGCACGGTACAGCGATTAACACACCGACCGAGTGAATCAAACCGCACGGTACAGGGATTAACACACCGACCGAGTGAATCAAACCGCACGGCACAGCGATTAACACACCGACCGAGTGAATCAAACCGCACGGTACAGCGATTAACACACCGACCGAGTGAATCAAACCGCACGGCACAGGGATTAACACACCGACCGAGTGAATCAAACCGCACGGTACAGGGATTAACACACCGACCGAGTGAATCAAACCGCACGGTACAGGGATTAACACACCGACCGAGTGAATCAAACCGCACGGTACAGGGATTAACACACCGACCGAGTGAATCAAACCGCACGGTACAGGGATTAACACACCGACCGAGTGAATCAAACCGCACGGTACAGGGATTAACACACCGACCGAGTGAATCAAACCGCACGGTACAGGGATTAACACACCGACCGAGTGAATCAAACCGCACGGTACAGGGATTAACACACCGACCGAGTGAATCAAACCGCACGGTACAGGGATTAACACACCGACCGGGTGAATCAAACCGCACGTTACAGGGATTAACACACTGACCGAGTGAATCAAACCGCACGGTACAGGGATTAACACACCGACCGAGTGAATCAAACCGCACGGTACAGCGATTAACACACCGACCGAGTGAATCAAACCGCACGGCACAGGGATTAACACACCGACCGAGTGAATCAAACCGCACGGTACAGCGATTAACACACCGACCGAGTGAATCAAACCGCACGGTACAGGGATTAACACACCGACCGAGTGAATCAAACCGCACGGTACAGGGATTAACACACCGACCGAGTGAATCAATCCGCACGGCACAGCGATTAACACACCGACCGAGTGAATCAAACCGCACGGTACAGGGATTAACACACCGACCGAGTGAATCAAACCGCACGGCACAGCGATTAACACACCGACCGAGTGAATCAAACCGCACGGTACAGGGATTAACACACCGACCGAGTGAATCAAACCGCACGGTACAGGGATTAACACACCGACCGAGTGAATCAAACCGCACGGTACAGGGATTAACACACCGACCGAGTGAATCAAACCGCACGGTACAGGGATTAACACACCGACCGAGTGAATCAAACCGCACGGTACAGCGATTAACACACCGACCGAGTGAATCAAACCGCACGGTACAGGGATTAACACACCGACCGAGTGAATCAAACCGCACGGCACAGCGATTAACACACCGACCGAGTGAATCAAACCGCACGGTACAGCGATTAACACACCGACCGAGTGAATCAAACCGCACGGCACAGGGATTAACACACCGACCGAGTGAATCAAACCGCACGGTACAGGGATTAACACACCGACCGAGTGAATCAAACCGCACGGTACAGGGATTAACACACCGACCGAGTGAATCAAACCGCACGGTACAGGGATTAACACACCGACCGAGTGAATCAAACCGCACGGTACAGGGATTAACACACCGACCGAGTGAATCAAACCGCACGGTACAGGGATTAACACACCGACCGAGTGAATCAAACCGCACGGTACAGGGATTAACACACCGACCGAGTGAATCAAACCGCACGGTACAGGGATTAACACACCGACCGAGTGAATCAAACCGCACGGTACAGGGATTAACACACCGACCGGGTGAATCAAACCGCACGGTACAGCGATTAACACACCGACCGAGTGAATCAAACCGCACGGTACAGCGATTAACACACCGACCGAGTGAATCAAACCGCACGGTACAGGGATTAACACACCGACCGAGTGAATCAAACCGCACGGTACAGCGATTAACACACCGACCGAGTGAATCAAACCGCACGGTACAGGGATTAACACACCGACCGAGTGAATCAAACCGCACGGTACAGCGATTAACACACCGACCGAGTGAATCAAACCGCACGGTACAGGGATGAACACACCGACCGAGTGAATCAAACCGCACGGTACAGCGATTAACACACCGACCGAGTGAATCAAACCGCACAGTACAGGGATTAACACACCGACCGAGTGAATCAAACCGCACGGTACAGGGATTAACACACCGACCGAGTGCATCAAACCGCACGGCACAGGGATTAACACACCGACCGAGTGAATCAAACCGCACGGTACAGGGATTAACACACCGAACGAGTGAATTAAACCGCACGGTACAGCGATTAACACACCGACCGAGTGAATCAAACCCCACGGTACAGGGATTAACACACCGACCGAGTGAATCAAACCGCACGGTACAGGGATTAACAGACCAAGCGAGTGAATCAAACCGCGTGGTACAGGGATTAACACACCGACCGAGTGAATCAAACCGCACGGTACAGGGATTAACAGACCAAGCGAGTGAATCAAACCGCGTGGTACAGGGATTAACACACCGACCGAGTGAATCAAACCGCACGGTACAGGGATTAACACACCGACCGAGTGAATCAAACCGCACGGTACAGGGATTAACACACCGACCGAGTGAATCAAACCGCGTGGTACAGGGATTAACACACCGACCGAGTGAATCAAACCGCACGGTACAGGGATTAACACACCGACCGAGTGAATCAAACCGCACGGTACAGGGATTAACACACCGACCGAGTGAATCAAACCGCACGGCACAGCGATTAACACACCGACCGAGTGAATCAAACCGCACGGTACAGGGATTAACACACCGAGCGAGTGAATCAAACCGCACGGTACAGCGATTAACACACCGACCGAGTGAATCAAACCGCACGGTACAGGGATTAACACACCGACCGAGTGAATCAAACCTCACGGTACAGGGATTAACACACCGACCGAGTGAATCAAACCGCACGGTACAGGGATTAACACACCGACCGAATGAATCAAACCGCACGGTACAGGGATTAACACACCGACCGAGTGAATCAAACCGCACGGTACAGGGATTAACACACCGACCGAGTGAATCAAACCTCACGGTACAGGGATTAACACACCGACCGAGTGAATCAAACCGCACGGTACAGGGATTAACACACCGACCGAGTGAATCAAACCGCACGGTACAGCGATTAACACACCGACCGAGTGATTCAAACCGCACGGTACAGGGATTAACACACCGACCGAGTGAATCAAACCGCACGGTACAGCGATTAACACACCGACCGAGTGAATCAAATCGCACGGTACAGGGATTAACACACCGACCGGGTGAATCAAATCGCACGGTACAGGGATTAACACACCGACCGAGTGAATCAAACCGCACGGTACAGGGATTAACACACCGACCGAGTGAATCAAACCGCACGGTACAGGGATTAACACACCGACCGAGTGAATCAAACCGCGCGGCACAGCGATTAACACACCGACCGAGTGAATCAAACCGCACGGTCCAGGGATTAACACACCGAGCGAGTGAATCAAACCGCACGGTACAGGGATTAACACACCGACCGAGTGAATCAAACCGCACGGTACAGCGATTAACACACCGACCGAGTGAATCAAACCGCACGGTACAGCGATTAACACACCGACCGAGTGAATCAAACCGCACGGTACAGGGATTAACACACCGACCGAGTGAATCAAACCGCACGGCACAGGGATTAACACACCGACCGAGTGAATCAAACCGCACGGTACAGCGATTAACAAACCGACCGAGTGAATCAAACCGCACGGTACAGGGATTAACACACCGACCGAGTGAATCAAACCGCACGGTACAGCGATTAACACACCGACCGAGTGAATGAAACCGCACGGTACAGGGATTAACACACCGACCGAGTGAATCAAACCGCACGGTACAGCGATTAACACACCGACCGAGTGAATAAAACCGCACGGTACAGCGATTAACACACTGACCGAGTGAATCAAACCGCACGGTACAGGGATTAACACACCGACCGAGTGAATCAAACCGCACGGTACAGGGATTAACACACCGACCGAGTGAATCAAACCGCACGGTACAGGGATTAACACACCGACCGAGTGAATCAAACCGCGTGGTACAGCGATTAACACACCGACCGAGTGAATCAAACCGCACGGTGCAGGGATTAACACACCGACCGAGTGAATCAAACCGCACGGTACAGCGAATAACACACCGACCGAGTGAATCAAACCGCACGGTACAGGGATTAACACACCGACCGAGTGAATCAAACCGCACTGTACAGGGATTAACACACCGACCGAGTGAATCAAACCTCACGGTACAGGGATTAACACACCGACCGAGTGAATCAAACCGCACGGTACAGGGATTAACACACCGACCGAGTGAATCAAACCGCACGGTACAGGGGTTAACACACCGACCGAGTGAATCAAACCGCACGGTACAGGGATTAACACACCGACCGAGTGAATCAAACCGCACGGTACAGGGATTAACACACCGACCGAGTGAATCAAACCGCACGGTACAGGGATTAACACACCGACCGAGTGAATCAAACCGCACGGTACAGGGATTAACACACCGACCGAGTGAATCAAACCGCACGGTACAGGGATTAACACACCGACCGAGTGAATGAAACCGCACGGTACAGGGATTAACACACCGACCGAGTGAATCAAACCGCACGGCACAGGGATTAACACACCGACCAAGTGAATCAAACCGCACTGTACAGGGATTAACACACCGACCGAGTGAATCAAACCGCACGGTACAGGGATTAACACACCGACCGAGTGAATCAAACCGCACGGTACAGGGATTAACACACCGACCGAGTGAATCAAACCTCACGGTACAGCGATTAACACACCGACCGAGTGAATCAAACCGCACGGTACAGGGATTAACTCACCGTCCGGGTGAATCAAACCGCACTGTACAGGGATTAACACACCGACCGAGTGAATCAAACCTCACGGTACAGCGATTAACACACCGACCGAGTGAATCAAACCGCACGGTACAGGGATTAACTCACCGACCGGGTGAATCAAACCGCACTGTACAGGGATTAACACACCGACCGAGTGAATCAAACCGCACGGTACAGGGATTAACTCACCGACCGAGTGAATCAAACCGCACGGTACAGCGATTAACACACCGACCGAGTGAATCAAACCGCACGGCACAGGGATTAACACACCGACCGAGTGAATCAAACCGCACTGTACAGGGATTAACACACCGACCGAGTGAATCAAACCGCACAGTACAGCGATTAACACACCGACCGAGTGAATCAAACTGCACGGTACAGGGATTAACACACCGACCGAGTGAATCAAACCGCACGGTACAGGGATTAACACACCGACCGAGTGAATCAAACCGCACTGTACAGGGATTAACACACCGACCGAGTGAATCAAACCGCACGGTACAGCGATTAACACACCGACCGAGTGAATCAAACCGCACGGTACAGCGATTAACACACCGACCGAGTGAATCAAACCGCACGGTACAGGGATTAACACACCGACCGAGTGAATCAAACCGCACTGTACAGGGATTAACACACCGACCGAGTGAATCAAACCGCACGGTACAGCGATTAACACACCGACCGAGTGAATCAAACCGCACGGTACAGCGATTAACACACCGACCGAGTGAATCAAACCGCACGGTACAGCGATTAACACACCGACCGAGTGAATCAAACCGCACGGTACAGGGATTAACACACCGACCGAGTGAATCAAACCGCACGGTACAGGGATTAACACACCGACCGAGTGAATCAAACCGCACGGTACAGGGATTAACACACCGACCGAGTGAATCAAACCGCACGGTACAGCGATTAACACACCGACCGAGTGAATCAAACCGCACGGTACAGCGATTAACACACCGACCGAGTGAATCAAACCGCACGGTACAGCGATTAACACACCGACCGAGTGAATCAAACCGCACGGTACAGGGATTAACACACCGACCGAGTGAATCAAACCGCACGGTACAGGGATTATCACACCGACCGAGTGAATCAAACCGCACGGCACAGGGATTAACACACCGACCGAGTGAATCAAACCGCACGGTACAGGGATTAACACACCGACCGAGTGAATCAAACCGCACGGCACAGCGATTAACACACCGACCGAGTGAATCAAACCGCACGGCACAGGGATTAACACACCGACCGAGTGAATCAAACCGCACGGCACAGCGATTAACACACCGACCGAGTGAATCAAACCGCACGGCACAGGGATTAACACACCGACCGAGTGAATCAAACCGCACGGTACAGCGATTAACACACCGACCGAGTGAATCAAACCGCACGGTACAGCGATTAACACACCGACCGAGTGAATCAAACCGCACGGTACAGGGATTAACACACCGACCGAGTGAATCAAACCGCACGGTACAGCGATTAACACACCGACCGAGTGAATCAAACCGCACGGTACAGGGATTAACACACCGACCGAGTGAATCAAACCGCACGGTACAGGGATTAACACACCGACCGAGTGAATCAAACCGCACGGTACAGGGATTAACACACCGACCGAGTGAATCAAACCGCACGGTACAGGGATTAACACACCGACCGAGTGAATCAAACCGCACGGTACAGGGATTAACACACCGACCGAGTGAATCAAACCGCACGGTACAGGGATTAACACACCGACCGAGTGAATCAAACCGCACGGTACAGGGATTAACACACCGACCGAGTGAATCAAACCGCACGGTACAGGGATTAACACACCGACCGAGTGAATCAAACCGCACGGTACAGGGATTAACACACCGACCGAGTGAATCAAACCGCACGGTACAGCGATTAACACACCGACCGAGTGAATCAAACCGCACGGTACAGGGATTAACACACCGACCGAGTGAATCAAACCGCACGGTACAGGGATTAACACACCGACCGAGTGAATCAAACCGCACGGTACAGGGATTAACACACTGACCGAGTGAATCAAACCGCACGGTACAGGGATTAACACACCGACCGAGTGAATCAAACCGCACGGTACAGGGATTAACACACCGACCGAGTGAATCAAACCGCACGGTACAGCGATTAACACACCGACCGAGTGAATCAAACCGCACGGTACAGGGATTAACACACCGACCGAGTGAATCAAACCGCACGGTACAGGGATTAACACACCGACCGAGTGAATCAAACCGCACGGTACAGGGATTAACACACCGACCGAGTGAATCAAACCGCACGGTACAGGGATTAACACACCGACCGAGTGAATCAAACCGCACGGTACAGGGATTAACACACCGACCGAGTGAATCAAACCGCACGGTACAGCGATTAACACACCGACCGAGTGAATCAAACCGCACGGTACAGGGATTAACACACCGACCGAGTGAATCAAACCGCACGGTACAGGGATTAACACACCGACCGAGTGAATCAAACCGCACGGTACAGGGATTAACACACCGACCGAGTGAATCAAACCGCACGGTACAGGGATTAACACACCGACCGAGTGAATCAAACCGCACGGTACAGGGATTAACACACCGACCGAGTGAATCAAACCGCACGGTACAGGGATTAACACACCGACCGAGTGAATCAAACCGCACGGTACAGGGATTAACACACCGACCGAGTGAATCAAACCGCAGGTACAGCGATTAACACACCGACCGAGTGATTCAAACCGCACGGTACAGCGATTAACACACCGACCGAGTGAATCAAACCGCACGGTACAGCGATTAACACACCGACCGAGTGAATCAAACCGCACGGTACAGGGATTAACACACCGACCGAGTGAATCAAACCGCACGGTACAGGGATTAACACACCGACCGAGTGAATCAAACCGCACGGTACAGGGATTAACACACCGACCGAGTGATTCAAACCGCACGGTACAGGGATTAACACACCGACCGAGTGAATCAAACCGCACGGTACAGGGATTAACACACCGACCGAGTGAATCAAACCGCACGGTACAGGGATTAACACACCGACCGAGTGAATCAAACCGCACGGTACAGGGATTAACACACCGACCGAGTGACTAAATCTACAGGTTTGTCTGATCCTTGGGAATCGTTGAGTAAGGTTTGAGGTAGGCGAACGCGAAGGGTCTTCTCCACCCGCCCCAGCCTTGGTGTCTCTTCACCATGGCTCCAGAACAATGACATGGTGGAGGCGCAGGGGCTGGATGCGGATTGTTGCTCGATGATCTTGTAATGGCTGTGGCCTAGCCAAGCTCCATGGGTGGTTGCATTATCCTGCAATGAGTCATATTATCTGGAACTTTGTTTCCTTATAGATTTACTCTTCTTATGATATTGTCTTTTACCCTGACAGGAGTGTGTGATATATCAGCACTGAGGCTGTTCCCCTGTCACACTGTGAAAATCATGCTGAGATAGTTGTGGGACATGAGCGTTGTGCAGTATCTACGTTTTTTTAACTGCTTTTACAATGAAGCAGTGCAGGGGCGGGATTGTGCATCGCCTGACGCTGATATCGTAACCGCCGATGGGGCGGAGAATCCCTTCCGACGTCCACATCAGGGGCAGCGCCGGTTTGACGCCAGTTTTTTGAGTCTCCGCCCGTGTGAAATGGCGCCATCACATCGCGCGCCGCAGAAACACCGGTGGCGCGTCATGGGAAGGCCGTGCGGTGATGCTCCGCCCCCGATGGGCCGAGTTGCCGGCCGCGCGGTTGACGTGTGATCTGAGCAGTGAGGAAGCCAGCATG